>NW_003298844.1:146660-149073 GCF_000151645.1 Tuber melanosporum | reverse complement strand
GCAACCTTTATATAATTCCGACAGTAGAAACAAATTGTAACAAGGAGAGGCTGGGCATGTACGGCACTGCTACCTGTGGAATAACATGGCTGGTACAAGGAGTTGATTCAAGAGATGGTCATCAAGCGAGCCCATAGGCATTTTGCATATGGGCTGAGAACAAAGGACTCCATTAAAACTTAACAGTCCCAGTGCCTAGTTGATATATTAATAGCTAGTATGTAGCTTGATGTTATAATCATGACTGGCTGCAGTCTTGTATTAAGATATTAATAAGAATTATTATGAACCCTCAAATCTGAAGGCTAAAATTAGCACATTCTTGCTAAGGACATACTCTGAGTGGGTGGGATACAACCAGATACTCAGGATGCCTAGAAAGTATGAGATGTAGGTAACAGAATATTTGCATCAGGATACACTGCTAATGCATCTGATGCAGGTGTTTTTTTTTTTTGCTGATGCTCTTCTCCTCCTACATGAAAATTACAGGAGTTATATTAAAAGTATTACAAATATTTAAAGAAATAATTTATTAAAATATTAAGTGGTTGAATGAGCCCTATACATTTTCCAAGAATTACACTCAATATGATATTATTTACTTTTAAGGTATTTAGAACTTCCCTATTCTTGAAGTCTATAAAAAGATCAAGTACTAGCAGTGTAGGTTTGTTCTCCAATACTAGTACTAATTGCTCTTCAATCTAGCTAATCATATTTTTACTATTCACAAAGGCTCTCAGATTGAATTTGACTATGACTTACTTATTGTACTTCTGAATCTTAGTTAAAATCACTTGTCCTACCTCTTTTACTAAAAATAACAATAGTGGCTACATATATAGTACTCTATTTGCAAATATTATAAGTTAAATTATCTTCTACGGTTTCTCCTAACCTAATAGCTGACTTAATTGCATACAAATTGTTTTTTCCCTCTTCATATTATAGGTATGTCCTCTAATAATCTCATTAGTAGGTATAGCGTATAATCTTTATTGCAAATATTCTGAAGCTAATATCTGTCAGTCCTGCCTACAAAATTGGTATGAGGAAGTTACCCTTCTTCTTCACCTTAAGGTTGTGAATTTCAGCAATTAAATCTCATCCAATTGAGAATCCAGTTGGGAATAGTTTCACTCAAGTTACTAGATAACTTACTTGCCTTAAATCAGTTACTACATAAAGGCTAATCTGGTATCATACCAAGAGTAAAATCTACAAAACTACTTATTTGAGAAAGTAAATTTGTGAGCTTCTTCCTCTCTATAATATTTTTGAATTAACTATTTGCTAATCTTTCAAAACTATTCCTGTCTTACAAGTCTCCTGAACTTATGTCTTTCTTGAAACTTATAAAAGACTTTAATTTCTGTCTCCTTCTACTGCCTCCCCCTCCACCCAGTGACTACATGATACTAACTACTCTTAACATTATTGAAATGGCCAGCCTCCTTCTTCCTCCACCATCTTGATAAATTCACTACTAAACCGCAAAATCAGGCTAGTACTTTAGCTCTTCTTAGCTCATACTAGTAATTGGAACTATAAGGTATTGATTTTGTCTTTAATAAGAAAGAATACAAAACTTATAATTCACTGTATAGGAACAATCTGGGTTGCTGGCTGCCTAGGCCTTTTGTAACTTCTGAAGTGTATTTGATAATATTTTTTACTTTAGTACAGGGTTTTTTTTTAATACTGGCTTAAAATCTTTCAGCTGATAGTATTGAAAGATTGAGTTGAGTTCATATTTGCCCACAGGGAAGATTGATGTCTCTTACTAGTATTGGTTAATAATGACTTCTACTTTTACTCTCTCAAATTGTAAAGTATTATGCTTGTAACAACTCCCCTATATTTACTTCATATTTTACCTGTTTACAAATCGATAATTACTTTAAAGTCAAGAGGTTATTATGTTTAGGTTGAGATCGTCTTATATCTTATATATGAGTTTTCCTTAAGATCTTAATTTTACAATACCTTGTATTCTCAACTCTAAATTAGCTACATTATATAAGGATTATTTATATAAGTTCTTATGATACTGCTATTAAATATAAAAAACACTTAGTATCAGAAGTAATACTGTAATTAGATGTAGAACAAATTCAACTAACCAAGTATCTGTATTAGTTACAAGAATGATCTTACTCTGAAGATCATTTCAGGCTATACCTTCTCTATTTCAAGTTCAAACAGAGTTTTAAATCTTATTTCTTTGAGTAGTTGTTAGGTAGAGACAACTTGTAAGAACTCAGAGTTGTCTAAGCCAGCCAAGATTCGATTCTGTAGATGGAGATTGTCTAGGAAGACTCAAAATATATACTTATTTCATTTATGACTACTAAGAGTAAGGTGAAGTAGGTAAAGTAGAGTAGAATCGTAAGAACAATATTATCTTATT
>NW_003298844.1:140300-146279 GCF_000151645.1 Tuber melanosporum | reverse complement strand
TAAGAACAATATTATCTTATTAAGGTTTTTTCTACTTTACTTAATGATGTCTAACAGCTTGTGAGGCACTTCGATATTTATATTCCACATCTAAGTGTTTGTGGATTACATCTATCTTTTATACAAACTATGTACCTCTGTGGTTATAACTCACAATGATAGGTATTCTTCAAAGGTGTAAGTACCTGGAGACCCTGAAAATCACCACACCCTCTTCGGTAATTACTATTCTGCTAATTAGGAACTATGCTATTCCCAATTGTAATTATCTGATCTTTAGACCTATTAGACTTCTGGCCTGGTTTTTAAGTTGAACTGAGTTGGCCCTAATTGTCTCTCTTATTGATGAAATAATCAGTTTCATTGGCAAGTTGTATCTGTGGAGGTAGTCCTAAATTCAACCTTCCTAGTTCGCCAACTTTAAACCTCTGTAACTCCGGATTCAACTAACAGATAACTTCCGAATGACTTCCAACTAATTTGCAGAAAGCCATTTTACCAGATTTGCAGATATTCTCTTGGTCAGCAACTCTTGATTGCTTCAGATAACAGTGTTTCAGTCATTGTTCTAGAGTTGTGAATTATTTCTGCAATAATAACACATTTCTAGGCCTAGTTGTAACACTCCATGAAGTCTATTGGCTTCTGTTGTAGTATTTCTTGGAGGTCTAGACTCTTCTAGTTATCATAGGGTAGGTGCAAATATATTAGTCTCTCGTAGAGATCCTTTAACATTCAATATCATATCTCTATGCAAAAACTTCCTGTTACTTACAGCCTCTGCCACTGATGTCACATCTTTGAAGCCAAGTAGCCTTCTGAGTAGTTGACGAATTTACTCTGTTCTACTTTCCTGACTTAGCCGAAGATCCCCTCGTATATATCCTGCGAACAGGATCCAGTTGGACTGATGGCAGTAATGTATTTGGTGTTATTCTTATACCTTACATTCTCTGGCCTTATAGTTACAGTGTGCAACTGAGATAAGTACATATGATGATGCATGGGGCCCATAAGGGGGCCAGAGGAGGGTGTCTGAAACCGGAGACTCTGATTCCAAGTAGGGTTACCCTACTTAGGGTGGTTCCTAGGTATCAGATGCTGGTATTCCTAATAGTAGTAGCTATATAAATCGTAATTTCAATAACAAATCTATCTTTCTTTCAACCACTCTCTTCTACTAACTCCTCATATATTCAAGCTAAGTTTTAACACAATAAACCTTGTATTTTGATACTTTTTTTTTATATTTTATTAACATTTGCATCTATATATACTAGTGCTTTATTGTCCTAGATCTTAAAAATCCAGATACTTGTACCTTCCACTCTTGTATCAATCTCCATGAACTCCAAAATCTTTTCCACCAAAGCCTAATATTTGTTCCAAAACTTTTATTACATTGGGCCAATTTTTCGTATTTTAGCTGTCTGGGACTTAGATTGTAAGCTACAACTATACCTCTTTACTTTTGAGTTTTTACCTGTTTTTTTTCTCCTTTTTTTCTATCTTTTAGATTGCTGAGGATTTAAAATATGGTGGATTGTATGTTGGAATGGAAATTTTTTATTCAGATGCGTGTATGGATATTGTAGCACCCCGGTAGTGAAGTATTTGACCTACTAAACCCTTTTCTCTGTCATCTCATTACAAAACCACTCGAATTCAACTACTCTGGGTTTCAACTTCCTAGTATCCCCCTTTTTCCTCAAATTCCCTACCTGTAAGATTCCCGAGATTCCCGTCATATCCTTGTCTTACTCGATTTTTACTTCCGTATCTGAGTATGGCCGGACTGATCCGAGATATTTCAGGGATGGCCTAGGCCGGCTACTGGAAACGGCTTTCCAAAACCGAAGCCTGGCCTAGCATGGGTATTAGTGATTTTTTAGGTTGCTGCAAACTTCGACTGGGCGGTTGCTGTGAATAATTTCGACCGAATTGTGACTGGCCCAGGCTTTTTCAAAAATATGGCCGGTCTAGCCAGGTTGCCGACCCATGCATGGCCCGGACCGGCAGCTTGGGATCACTGGATTCATTTCCGCAGCATCTCCCTAAAAATAAATATGAATATATTTAACTAGTTGTGGGGTGACTACACCCTAGTCGGAGATATCTGGTATATCTTGGGACACCGCCCAACTATCATAGCAGAGACTGGGGTGGGGGCCGGAGAGGGGTTGGTCTAGAAAGGGTTTCGGATACGGCCGGTGGATAACTGGGAGTTGATGGAAGAGGTATTATAACCTGCGGGGAGCAATAGATTAGTTATGTCAAGGTGGTGGATAACGGTAACCCCAACCAATCAGAAGTTAAGAACCGCCAAATAGGGAGTGGACTGGGCGCCCACACGATGTTCAAGTAGCCAAGATCCAGCTCCAGAGGCGCATCATGAGCGCTGCTGCTTTCGAACATTGGAAGACGCAGCTCCCAGACCCAAAGCTGGAATGCTAAGTTGAATTATTTGATGTTGGGGGTGGCCGAGGCTAGCATGAGATGAGGGTAATAGTTGGGAAGTGGTGTGTTCCTTGACACTCTTGGCTCCTCGGGGGGAAGCACTCATTAATATGATGCCATGCTGGATTGCTTTGGTTCGGCTTTCTACCGTGGAGGAGGGATTGATAGGCAATATTCATAATAATAATATAATATTATCTTAATTGTACCTACTCTTTAGGGTTGCTCGTGTTCTGGCTGGCGCCTCGGCCCCTGTGATATGGCATGTAGGGCAGGTGGTACTCTCCTGGTGTATTGCTGGATACGCGGGGTTTTGTGTGGGGTTTCATTGACTTTCCACGTGGAGAGCACTATCATACCTCTAAGGTGACATTCCAGGTTGGTGCTATTCTAGCTAGCTGTTTAGCAAATGTATTGGACTTGCTCGGGTTTCCGGGTTTTTGATCTCACCAGGAGTACAAAAAAGTACCTTTTCACTATTAAGTTCGTCTGAATCTCACACACACTCCTAATGCAACGCCACAATAGTACTGTACTGTACAGTACCACAGTTTTCCGTAACTCCGTGCTCAATCCTGGGGTTGCACATATATCATACCTTCATGTGGCGCTGTGGCTTCGTAACCTGAACCACAAATTTTACCACTTTTGCCTTAGAGTTCCTTGTAAGATACAATTATAGTATACAGGTACCCGTACCCCTACGGACAACTCATGTTCTGTAACGCGCTCCTGGTATAAACAAAGTACAGTGCCTCTACTAAAAACCCCCGGAAACACACTGCCATAGGTTAGGATGTCAACGCATTTGATCACCTCCTACCGGAATTTAGCACCAGCCGTGAGCAAAAAATACCCGATGGGTATCACAGTCGTTGAACGCCCTCGTTCAAACAACGGTTCGTACCTCTTTCAGATACCGTTCCCACTATCCGAAGGTTATGGATCCGGAGGTCGAGCTAACGGGTACAGAGGGGAATCCTGGTTTGGGCACGTTATGTTACTGTGCTCGCCTCTGTTTTAGAGCACTGCCATCTCCAAGGAGCTGCCTATTCATGATACATATTGTTCCTCGGTGAGGGAGAGGTGCTTTTCCAATTTGTCTTATCATAAGATTAATATGTCAGCTGGGGGGGTGGCGGAAGTTCATACCCCACGTTTGTAAGTCGGGGTTGTCACCTATTTCCTATTTCAACCATTAAAACTAGAATATGACGTGCAGAAACCCCTCAAAGAGGATCCCGTATCATCCTGCCGGCGCTCCTCCATTTTGGCAGGCGAAACCTGATCTGCCTAAGTGATCAATCCTTTGCCTTTATTTCCCTGTTTTTGCCTTGTTAGTCAGTGGTCCTACTTTCCTTCTTTTTTCCCACTTTGTCCAACAATATCCCCCCCGCCCCCGCCCCATCTCGGGAACCGGGCTCACCCTTCCTTTTCTTTTTGTATTATCTCATTTTTTCCGCCTTCTACCTTCCGTAGGGCAACTTGCCTAACTTACCGGTAACTACCAAGTTCGTAGAAGGCCGTTTTCGGCATTAATGAATCATCCTTCTCAATAGGGCATGGAAGGCGATGGAATCCGAAACTCCCGGTTCCGCAGGGTCGGTACCGTACCTGCATTCCGCGCGCGATCCCGCAATGCCTTGATGCATTGCGCCGAGCGAGCCTAAATTTCTCAAAGGCGTCCTGAGGGGATATGTGCAGGGCTAACTGATACTTGCTGTATGTCTCAGTCCATTCGGCGAAGCATAAGAGGTAGCCCTAACTTTTGCCCTTGTGAGTTAATACGCCGGTGGGAATGGTTCGATCCCGTAGGTCTGTCCTCCTGTCTGATCACAGCTCGTCACTCTGCCGCACTAACAGCGCTTTAGATGCTTGTGAAAATAACGAGTTGCTGAGGGCTCCAGGGCCCGCTCCGAGGGAGAGGGGTTCCCAGGAGATGGTCCCACCATCGCATCCTTATCTCCCGGTTTCCGCTCCTGGGGAGGTTTCCTGGTGAAACTGGGGGCCTTTCACAAGATTCGCCGGCGAAACATCCGAGAGCCCACAAAGTTACGTTCAAAGAGTGTGCTTTTCACAGAAGCGAGATATCAACTACTGCCAGCCCCGGTTCACGCTTATGCTCGCTTCCTCAGACATCTATTCCGATAGTAAATTCAACATGAACAACTCTCTGGAACTCTCTCCCCTTTATTGGAAGGCATACACCTCATGCGCTTCACCACACACAACGAAAATGACTGCAGAGCATTCCTAAACGGTCCGGAACCAGCAGCTCCACGGCCCTGCGAGCCGATACAGGTAGGACCAATACCACCCCCAGGAAGGCTACCACCCGAGAGGGGGAAGCCGAAAACTATCACAGGTATAATATACCCCACACACACTATTTCCTTCCCCTATTTCCGACTTACCCTCCGTGTAGCTCGCTTTGCAAGCGTTGCTAATCGCGTGACGCATATACCGGTTAAAATGTTGGTCAAGGGCAGGTGTTAAGACGGGATGATGAGTCAAGGAAGAGATGATATGAGCATGAACATGTTTTGCGCCGAAACCGGTCGGCGAATCAAGTGCCAAGCGTATCACCGGGGAGAATATACGGGTGCTAAACGCACGACAACTCAAAAATAGGCTAACATTTCAATTTCAATTTTCAAATTAATTTGTCAAAATACCGGTAACCATACCTTATCCCCCGTACCATTAAGTTGGAGTGAAAAACAGATTAGAAAAGGGCATGGAAGTAAAAAAAAAAAAAAAAATGGGCGACAAGACAATCTAGATGTCAAAACAAAAAGAATACCGGTAATCGAGGAGCAACCGTTTACCCCCCCTCCCCCCACCGGTAATAAAAAAAGCAAAACTTATGATACCTTTTCCCCCTTTCCCATAACACCCGCTACGTCACTAGCGCGTTATAACCCGGATGCTCTAAGTCAATGCGGTATCCGCCTCACGGGCGGAGCATTTTCCTTACGGTCCCTTCGAAATACCGTGCCGGTATAGTATAGTATCATACCCATCGCACCAGCCGCCGCCGCCGCCCCCGTGCCGGTGCCGATACCGGCATGGTATCATACTATACTTTGGAGCATAATCCCGCAGACATACCGCTATCAATCAACCTGCCTTAACGCACACCGCGAGACAAGGCAGCTAGCGGTCAGAGATTCAAATACGGTTATATATACAAGTTATGAAATAGTGCTAACTAAAAAATTTTGGACCATTTTTATACTTCGAGTATGATACTGTACAAGTAAGTCACACATGACACACACAACAAAAAAAAAAAAAAAAAAAGAGTCCTGCGCAATCCCGATTAATAGCACGACCGACCCTGCCTTCACAGTACTCGAGTAGGGTCGATTAGATATGTATCATACTCAGGGAAATTCTGTTAAAAAAAAAAGGGACCTTCTTCTTTCTTTTTTTTCCCTCTCCTCCGGAATCCTCTCCTCCGCGTTTTAAACAAGTGAGACATAGAACAGCAGTTACAGCCCCAATCCAAAATTGAAACCC
>NW_003298844.1:138779-140150 GCF_000151645.1 Tuber melanosporum | reverse complement strand
GCTTAGCACGACATGCCATGGAGATGGAGTGAGAATTGATGCATAAGGGCTTGGCAAGTGATTATACTCGTATCATACTTGGACAAAATGTTGGGGGTGGGTAAGGAGCTAACTATAGTTAGTGACCAGGGTGAGGTATATAATAATACTGAGTGGATGAGTAAGGGTGTTTGGAACGCACAATTTCCTTTTTTTTATAAAATCTCTTTTTATAATAGTTTCAATGTACTCGTATGAGCTTGAACTGGGGGGGCACACACTAATACATACGCGCGGGGGTCGGATGAGGTTATCATATGTAGCTTTTATTGTGGAAACTTATTATTTATCGCTTTTGTCGGCATTTAAATGGCACTCGCACAGTTATCTTGGGAGTTACCGTTGGTACCAGTACCGCCCCTGATTTTGGTGATTATCCGGTTGCGATAAGGGTGTAAATCGTATTGCATCGGGGACCGTATTGATGAATGCCAAGTACAGTACGTGATGTGTACAGTACAGTACAGCTTACAGTTGTTGTGCGCTAATTGGGGTAGAGTTTAGAGGGAAGGAAGGGCTGGCAACTGCCCCCCTCCCTCCCCGATGGACGGTAAACTAAGGAATGGGTTTTCGGGGGTTGTTCCGCCGGGGCAAGTTCCGGAATTTGGGGTTTTTTTTTGGATTTGGGTACCTTTTTTTTTTTTTTTTTTCCCCCCCCCCCCCCCCCTGCTCGAGCACTTACCCACTTTGCATCGTCGACTGCGCCATGGTCATTTGTTTTGAAGCCGCGGCGGACGGAAGCCCTTGCCGGGTTAGTGATTAAGTTAATATTGGAAGGGAATTATTACTGGGTTGGATTGGAAATGTGTGAACTTTTAGGTTTTGGGTTCGAGGGGGGGCTGGTTCAGTTAGGTACGGTGGGTAATTTAGGTAAGGGCGGGTACAATACTCGAGCACAGTATAGTCATTCGGTCGTGATGGGTGATGATGATGGTGGTGGTGGGTGGAGTCGTGATGTGGGGGTATCATAATGGGATGCCGATTAGGGAGCAGAGATATGGACTGCGGGGGCCGTGGAAAGAGGTTGATTGGACATCTGAGGCAGTGCTAATGTACTTGTACTCGTACAGTACTAACCTGAGTCGGTCGGTGCTCTGGGGTACCTCTTGTGGATCACCTCTCCGAACCCATCCGTCAAAGTGGAGGTTATTATAAGCTAATGCTGATTCACCGACCTCACGTCAAATGATTGAATTTACATGTGATTACCTATGATATGAGCTCTCAAAGTCACCATCGTCCTTTCCCGTCCACCAGTCCGCGAACAGATAAGCAAGCACAGGACCGTATCATTAGACAAGATTCAGCAGTGAATCAATATGACGGCAGTAG
>NW_003298844.1:130149-137540 GCF_000151645.1 Tuber melanosporum | reverse complement strand
TCAGTGCAGACCGTGCACTGCCCTTTCTACCAGACTCGAGTACTCGTACAGTACTCGTACAGCACAAGTGTGCATTAAAATAAGCAAGGCAGGGATCCGCCGAGGTGAGGAATAGAACATAGGGTAGGACTCCCTCCTTTTGAAGAAAAAGAGGTTGTGTTGTGCCAGAGCGTGTTCACTTATGGCTAACGTTGTACTGTAGCCTACTAGAGTACAGTAAAAAAACAAAAAACACACAACTACCTTACGAAAAAGGAAAGAATGAACTACGGATGAGTGAAAAGCAAAAAAACCAAGAGCATAAATCCATAACCAAAATTCTAAACAGCTAATGGAATGAGCAAGGAAATCTAGGGCGTAGAGAAATAACAGGAAAGATAACTCCCCTGGGGTATCGAGAATGAAGTGGGAAAGGATATCTATCGTACCCATAATTCTCACCCGATTACCGGTATTATCCCGTCATAGTCCCCAGAATCCACGCATGTGATTTAGGCAGACAGAAACGGGTAGAGAGGGCGGAATGATGGGGAAGAAAGTGCAGCCCCCATATCCTTAGTAGAAAAGCCAATTTGCAAGATGAACCACATTACAAAACCCGGCTCTTCTGACTTAGCCCTCCTAGCGGGCCGCTACTTCCCTGCCTGCCTGGCTGAGGGGCAACTCTGAGAAGGAAAGGGAGATAGAGAAGTGGAGAAAATAGTTTAACCAGTGAAAAAAACCATGAGAAAAAAACAATACCGGAAGTCAAAAAACGTTATATCAACAATATAGTAGGATGGGAAGCAAGGGAAAGTAAAAGAAAAACACCAATTTTTTTGCGCCATCAAAACTCATAATTTGTCTAAAAGCCCTCAACCTCTAATGTACCCATACAACAACTTTTGGATCCACCGATGGTTCCAGGGTGCTGCAAGTAAGCTGGCTCTCACCAACTTAATAAGCTCTACACCCCAGAGCCCATGACTAGAGGAAGGTAAAAAAAGTAAAAAATGAAAAGTAAAAAATAAAAAAAACTCCAGAGGTTCCCAATATACTAAACCACTGTCCTGCGGTTCCCAGCTTATCCATTGCCCATCAGGAAGAAGGATTTATGCTGCTTGGTTGGTTGGTGGTGGGTGTATGAGACAACGGACGTCCAAGTGCTTCTCGGTGGTGGATAGCAAGAAGAGAGTTATCGGACTAACGACCGCATGTACCTATAGGAAACGTAGGAAATGGAAAAGCAGACCCCCCAAGATTAGCATATGATCGAAACGATCACCCCTCCTTCACCAAGGGCCCTTAATTGGTACTCGTACTGGGCGTGGCACGGGATTCGAGGGGAGGCAGAAAGGGAGAGGGAGCAGGGAGGGAAGGAGGCAGGAGAAGGGAGGGCAGAGGAAATGTATTTCACATACTGCTACACCTCTCGCCGGGCCTCTCTTCTTCCCCAACCACGTTGACAATGCACCGCTTTGTCCCCTGACTCGATACGTATAAATTGCACCAAGCTTTGACAAGTAATCTGAAATGCCCTATATTTTTCGGAGAAAAAAGGTTCAAGAGAAAAAAAAAAAATTCAAAAGCGGGAATGAAATTCCGCTAGAATTTTTTTTTTTTCCATTTCGATCTGATCGTCAGTCTTTCTTCATAGCATCGCATTTTTCCATTTTCATTTTCATATTTTAATTTCGGGCGTGGGGGGGAGGGGGGCTTCTGCAAGGGTGCTGAATATCTCGAGTTGCACGGCAGCATTCGTGATATTAACAAGATCTGGATGGCGATGTCTTTTGACTTACCGCAACCAGTATACACGACCTTTTTGTAGTCGCACATTGCCGCAAAGATAAAGGTTTGCTATTTCCCTATTTGATTTTTTCGGGTTGAGGTGGGGTTGGTTCAAAAGGATGGAGTTGACTACTCTCGACCGAGTTGTGTGGATGCGCAAATGCAAAAGTAAAAAAGAGGTTTCCCCCCAACCGGGCCTACCGAGAAGAGGGCAGTACGGCAGCGGAAGCAGTAGTACGTAGTAGCTAACAATGCTAGTATAATAGCTATGGTACGACTAGTAATAGCACTAGTAGTAGTGGTAGCCAATGGTATATCTGATGGAAACGATAGTATATGGTTGATATAAGAGTTTTTAGAGAGAATGAGGCCGAGCCAGGCGGTGAGTGAGTAAAGTGAGCTTTGTTGAGTAGCTGTAGGGTGAGGTAGTTGGGCTTCTGTAACTTTAACAGGATATCGGAGGATAGCCTCATGTCTTTATATGTTGGGGGTCAGGTCAGTGAGAGAATTACAAGGCGGAAATGGCATGCATTGTTAGGTGGTAGAGTCTGGCGAATCAGGTTGGGAGGAAGCTAAAAGTCCCATCCCAGCTGCAAGTTAGGATCTACGGTACTATAGAACAGTCCAACTACCCCCGGAACAAGGTGGCACCGCACGCAGCACTGAGTACTGTAAGCACCCCAATCGAATTTACCGTACGAGTACTGGAATGATTCGTTACATAATCTACTGCCGGTACTAAGTTACTACCATATCTCCGACCGCACGGGTCCCACATGCGATACAACTACTTCAGCATTGGTAACTTGCTCGAGTAGTGTGGGCGCTAATACACTCTCCCAGCTCTAACTAAACCTCCCCCTAAATCACAACCTATGGCCGGCCCATTGCCATCGCCATGCCAATAAACACCCACCTGCTCCCTGCCCTCTTCCCGTCGGCTCATCAGTTCTTCCTTCGCGCGCTCTAGGCTTTCGTCCATCCATCCATCCTCCCTACCGTCGACTTGTTCCAGGCAATAAGTATCCGAAAACAGGGTTCGTAAATACATGGTAAAATATCCGTGCCTATCCCAGCACCCATAAAAACTCACGACTCGTATTTTCGGAGACTTCTCGCCCGGGACAAGTACAGTACCTGTAAGCCTAGACTCCTGCCATGCCTACTTGGCCGCCGTTTCATAACGGGTACGCCTTCGGCCCGACCCTTCCCCATCCCACCCTCCATCTCACCTATCCACTAATACCACTCATGTTCCATTCTACCCTATGATATGCCTTCTGGCAGGCTATGCCATGCGATACCACTACGTGATATGACCTGATGTGTGTGGTGCGATGGAGATGAGATGAGGATTAGATGCCCTGGGCCGTTTGATCTTCGATTAGGGTGTGTCTGGTGCCCGGGACATGATTCCTACCATCACCATCCTTGCATTAGTATCTGTCGGGTAAAGAGTAGTACCGTACCGTACCGCACCGTACCGTACCGTATTTGTCGGCACTTTTTAATTGAGAGCCAGGGAGTGTTACCGTTGTATCAGATGGCACAATAAGCAGAGGTGGAGACGCGGAAGGTAGAAGAAATAGCGCGAGATTGGAATGGCATCTTGTTTGGTTATGGTATTCTAAATTTTGGGTTCCCTCGGAGAGGTTTGCGATGTAAGGTATGGCATGTATGAGTAAAGCACAGTGCGTCCCTCGTCTCCCAAGTGCTACCTAACTAACCGAGCCTCGGCGCCGAAGGTAATGTGTGGACGCGGTATGAAGTACAGTATGATACTCTAGTAGGAACGAATGAACCTTGTGATCTTCGCTCCTGGGATGGTGGCATCCGGCTTAGGGTAATAAGGCGCGAAGGGGAGAATTGGAAAGTTTGGACAAGGGATGGTTTTGGTAATCGAGTGCAAAAGAGAGTAACACGCGGAAATATAATTGCGTGTTTTCCAACTCCTTCTCGCATCTTACACCTCGACAACAACCACACATGCAATGTAATATACGATTAAGACCCGAGGAAAATCACCTCGTTCCCCCATACCTGGTTCCTCATGCCCTTGAAACAAGTCAACTTAATAGACTTTTTTTCCTATCATCCGGTACACCCCCCCCCTCCGTGGCGCCACATTTTCGTCTAAAATCTCAGCCAAGAGGTGGCGAGGGTAAGAGGTAAAATTGTACTCGAGTAATGCATAATTACCGAATGTCTCATATGTCACTCGTTATCGTACATAATCCGTTTGCTGTTGGGAAGAGAGAGAAAAAGGAAAACTGCCAGGTATTCTGGGGGACGCGGGTCAGGAATTGGTTGGTATAGGGATCAAGAAATATTGAGGGAAGTGGAAAGGAAAAAAAAAAAAAAAACACGCTGAGAAGACGAAACGAAACTGAACGAAAAAAGCCTAGCCCGAGAGATCTAAAACATCCCTGTAGCAAGTTAGTGGAGGATTCCTTGCGAAGAGAAAAAGAGTTTTTTTTGGAAAGGTCTAGAAAGACCCTATCCCGGAACTTAAGCCTGCAGAATTATGATACTGTTTTTTTTGTTTTTTTTTTGGCAATGGCTAGTCAGAAGCGGAGCATCTGCGTCGCCGGGGATGCAATTGGAGAGGGGGGAGGGCTGGGAATGGATGAATGAAGTTTTATTCTATATCCTTCAACACACCAATTCGGGCGATCCCTTCTACTCGAGGTCCTCATCCGCAGCGTCGTTGTCCACCCACCCCCGGGATCTCTCAACGGCTTTGCCCCAAAGGTTAAACCACTTTTCCCTAGTGCCCTCGTCGGTTTTAGGACTAAACGTCTTGCGGTCGTCACGGTTGACGCTTTTGAGTTCATCAAACCCTTTCCACATGTTCACTGCGAACCCTGCCGCTATCGCTGCCCCAAGTGCCGTTGTTTCTCGCATTTTGGGCCGGTCAACATCGATACCTGTGGCCAGTCATAGTTGTTATCGTAGTTAGTTTATTGATGGAAAAAGGGTAGAACCTGGCTGTGGGTTTTTTAGGGGGTTCGTTTTTTCATCGCCCACACTAATGGGTTTAGTTGTCACTTACCCATAATGTCGGCCTGGAGCTGTGAGCTCGACATCCTTGGTCAGTGGCGGAGGGCAAATCGTTTTGGAAAAGTGATTTTAATCCCATACCTGCATACAAACATCGGAATTGCTCATACCCCCATCAACGGCAAGCGCATGCAACGCCGTTCCACTATCTTTCTCCATTGCGGTCAAGATGGCCTTTGTCTGATAGCATGTTGCCTCGATGGTTGCTCTTGCAATATGTTCCTTGGTTGTATATTGTGTGATACCGACTGCAAGAAACCCTGCATAAGTTTTCTCGTTTCCGACACATGCGATGCCGCGACGGGAGCGAACCAAATGAAAGAGAAATCCAGCTACTCACATATGGTACCCTGGGCATCATCAATCCAGTACGGGGCAAAAAGGCCAGAGAAAGCCGTCACGAAAACGACGCCGCCTGTGTCTGGAAGGAGTGCCATGTTAGCTCTGTGCCCCGGGTAACTCTTGGTATCAAATCTTCAGCGTCTCCACCTACCAGGTACTTTGGCAGCAAGTTCGCCTATTTCGCCGGATTCTTTTATGAGCCCGAGGTTATCTCGCAGAAACTTGACGGCCGAGCCAGCAACAGCGATAGATCCTGGACACACGAGCTTAGTCGGGGGAAATCACCCAGCGGGCATTGGGAACACGCACCTTCTAAGGCATATACCGGCTTGAAGCCCTTGAAGGCATAGGCCACCGTGGTTAGAAGGCCGTTCTCCGACAAGACCGGCTCATAGCCGGTGTTATAGAGGAGGAAACAACCAGTTCCATAAGTATTCTTCGCCATTCCGGGAGTGAAAGCACATTGCCCGACCAAGGCAGCGCTCTGGTCTCCGAGGCAGCCAGCAATTTTTGTTCCAGCGAGAGCACCATCACTAATGCTGCCATATGCATCGGGGTCTGAGGATGGGACGATCTTTGGTAGTTTCACTCCCCTTACCCCAAACCAATCGATTAGAAAGTCATCGTATTCCAATGTGTTGATGTTACAAAACATAGTCCTAGATGCATTAGTTGGATCGGTAACATGAAGTCCATTCTTTACGCCGCCGGTAAGGTTGTATAATAACCAGGTATCAACCGTCCCGAACGAAAGCCGATCCTTTTTGAGCGCAGATTGGACAGCCGGAACGTGTCGCAACATCCACATTAGCTTAACACTCGATGGATATGTGGATAGCGGCAAGCCACAGAGTTGCTGGAGCTTCTCTGAACCTCCTTTTCTGCGCAATTCGTGAACTAATTTTGAGGTTCGGGTATCCGGCCATACGATGGCATTGTAGAGCGGCTTTCCTGTTTCGGTATCCCATACCACCTGGGTTATGATAAATCGCAAAGACGAAAATTTAGCGATAGTCGTCTTAATAGAAAAAGGGTAAATTTGGGACAATGTGGGGATATTACAGTTGTTTCACGCTGATTTGTGATTCCCAATGCTTTGATATCACCCACCCCATAACCTTGGTCGAAAAACATTTTAGTGGCGTTTTCTATGCACTCATTCACAGAATTTAAGATTTCATATGGATCATGCTCAACCCATCTGCATATGCCCATGGAGAGATTAGCACCTAGATTATCGGCATAAAATACGCATTTTTTTTCTGGGGGGAGTGTTTTTTTTATGTATATATCCGGGACCAATTACCCCGAGTGCGGATATAACTGTTCAAATTCGACTTGGTGACCAGCCCGGGGAGTACCGGATCCGTCGAAGATCAGAAAACGTGAACTCGTAGTTCCCTGGTCAATTGCAGCAGTGAAAGCCTCGCGCTCCCCATTTTTCAGGCGGGGAGGAACTATAGACCGTCTCTTCGATGTTGCTGTGGTCGATTGAGAGGAAGCGGTGTGTAACGACCGACGGCTATTTCCGCTTGTATTCTTAACGGGCTTTGAAGAACCGCTACCCATGAGGACCAGCGACGAAGAGGCGTGGGAGGAGTATGAAGGAGAGGAAGAGAACCGAGAGGGCTCGTCGTAGCACGAGGGGACGGACCTTTTTTTGAGAAGGGTCGACTGTACGGAGGAAAGGCCGTCGGCTGTTGATGAAAAAGTGCGGGTGAGGGTTGGTCTTTTTGTGTGCAACGGGAATAAACGCAAGCAGGTGCTAATATTGCGCGGGCGAAAGCCAACCACAGGGGAAGGACCGGTTGAAGAAGGAGGGTAGAATTTCGTATAGCTTTGACTTGGTAGGAAGGGTGGAAATAATGTAGGGCGGACAAAAACGAGGGAGAGAGAATTATAAAGGTTGGGCGCGAAGAAAAAGGGATAGTACCGGTATGCGCCCAAGAGCATGGCGACGATAGGTGGGAAAGTCTAAAATTATTATATGTAGTTTACAGTACAAGTGCTGTATGGTACAGTACGGTGCTCGAGTGCAGTATTTGGATTAATGGGGAAAAGGTATGGGTGTGGTATGCCGAGTGGATGGGTGTGTGTATGCGGGGTGGGTGGGGGAAATTTTCTTTGCTTTCCGCAAGCCAACCTTCTTCTAAATTACATTCAGCTTCCCCCCTCTCTATCGCAGACGGTTGCTAGTGTGATTAGACTACATACTGGTA
>NW_003298844.1:110483-129999 GCF_000151645.1 Tuber melanosporum | reverse complement strand
GTACCTCAATGGGCTCGGCCATTCGGGCTCTCAAGCTTGTTAGCCCGTGTCGGATTGCTCGTGACCGAGAAGTCATGACAACTAGTGAAGTCATACTAGCTCAGGTAAAGACAACGTGCTTTGCTGATCGAGTGTTAGCCAGAGAGGTCCTCCATGCGGGGAAGCAATTGGGCATAGCATGGTCTGAACTTGAGTTACCGTAATCTGGCACTGTTGTGCTAGTGCTGCCGAGGTCGCGAACGTCGAGCGATACAGTACTCGAGTACAAGATCTTCAATTTTGTCGAATGCAATTTTGAATGGTAATGAGAAACTGCCAACAGCCTACTGGTAGACGCCGCCCACATGTGGGAACCAGTGGAAACCCAAGCTTACATTTGATTGACTCTGTCCATGATTGAGGGACAACCTTGTAAAACCAACTTGGTAGAAACCACCCAGACCCGGAGAAATGCGCCTCATGGATGCACTTTATTTGTACTTAAAGAAAGATGGACTCGGACTATAAGGATTAAGATCAGGAAAGCCCTTTATGATAAAGTTAATTGATTCATAGTCAACTATACAAAGTTGACTGGAAAGCAAGCCAAACGGGAAGACAACTAAAAGGGAGTAGGAAATAAGAAACGTTGTACCGATTTAATTTTCATATGATTATCATATGTCCCTCGAGACCTTGGGTGAGCTTGTTTGAGGCAATTACTTCAAGGACACTGAAATCCCGGCAATTCAGAGATCACGTGGAGAGTTAGACTCATAGTATCTCCAATACGCCCTTTAGTTTGTGTTAAAGATATGATAGGACTGGATGCGTCGTAGCCCATATTCCATAACTTTTTTCGTTTAGATATTCTAAGGATTGAGCTAATCTTCAGTACAAGTATGATACATGCTTCTATATTGTATGAGTAATGTATGTTTCTTCCTTGAAGGTAACTTAAAGATGGTACTACAGTAGGGTAGGTGAAATGTCATAAAAATTAATAGAAACTGACAAGCCCAATGCGGCCCCAAAAAATGTAAGTTGTCTACCTTACTCTCCTCTTTCCTACCCTAACCAAACGAACAGTAAAGACGCAAAGCATCTAAAACATATGATACCACATTCGTCTTAATTCTTTATTAAATTATCATATGATACTGTATATATTTTGTTTTCCTTCATACACTGCATACATCCATTCCTTGTAGTTCTTCTGTCGTAATATATAAACTACATATTTAAATAATCATCAATATAGATGTCTATAATCAAAAATATATCTTTTTTAATAACATTCTTGTATATTCTACTATTACCCAGGACCAAATTTTCTTCCTTTACAGACTCAAATATCTTTTGAGAATGTGTATTCCAATTATAGGCTGAGATACACCGCAGAATAGGGCTTTCGTTCTATATAGAAATTGGTTTTTTACCAAGATCTCCAGGATGATCATTAAGAGCTGGATATTACTCTAGTTTCAAGTTTAGGTCTATCTCGAGAACATCAGTGGCTACTAATACTTGCTGCCCAACTTTCAAAGTCGTATCTCCATTATTGATAAAGATATTCAAATATAGGCCTGGTTTTCCATTTTGTTGCGACATGTGGACGGTTCCCATGAAATACACTCGAGCTAACACCACCTATCTTTCTTCTCCCTTTTGTGATCCCTTCCTGCTAATCCAATTGTGCTAACTGTACTATCCTTCTATTATTCCTTTAGACGTAAATTACAAAATCTTCAAATAAGTCTTTTTCCTGTAAAGTTTCTTCGGTTTCCTCCCACTTGACCTCACAATCTTTCTTAATACTGCCTTGGCTACCGTACATAACTATATAATCCAAGTCCTCGTTGTGCTCAGTTTTTGGTCTCTGTCCCCTGCTGTATTCTGTTTCGGATTCGTACTTGAGTCCTTCGGCAGGCACCGGTACACTCAGGTCTATCGGCTCGTAGTCCTCTTGCTTAATCCCACCAACCTGTAGCCCGGTTGGTGGTACAACTGCCACCTCATGCTCTTGTTTCACATCGCATGCCTTCATGTCTTCATAGAGCACTGTATCTTCACGCTTAGTGCGATGTTCGACCTTCTGAATGTTGTCTCCTTCTCCAACCGGCTCATCCAGTGACTTATTCAGGCTAGATATGGGAGGGTAGAGTATCCGTTCTTTAGAATCGATAATCTCATCCCCGGGCTTTGTATTTAGCACCAGTCTACCTTTACCATGTGATGCATGGACTGCCGGAATTTGTTCCATCCCCACTGGTTCAGCCCTTGATTCAATCCTCTGAACGCCGTTCACACCATCCTTTTTGGCGTCGGGTTTTTTTCCAATCGGGTGTCTGAGAATAGCCTTCCTCGGTTCCGAAGCCGTTGCCTCGGGACACCATTTATAACCTGTCCCCTCACGCAGAAGCCTCTCCAGCGTTGGAAGCCCATCGTCATCATCGCTCAATCTCTCCCCGTGGATTTTTCTGGATACGCTTTGGCCTGTATGCTTTCCTTGTGGGAATGGCATGGCAGAAATACGCCTCACCTTCGACCTAGTCTCTCCCCCGTGAGCTTCATGCAATCTTTTTAGACGTGTGATCTCTGTAGAGAGTGGGAGGTTAGGTTTTGGCGGGGGCAAGGAGCTTGCGAAGTCTTCGTCACTTCTCACTCCTTTCGACACAGAGTTGGCTTGCCGATGGTATGGCAATCCCTGCAACCCATTATTTTCGGGTCCTCTGGACCCTCTCTCTGCTGGCTTTGCTCCAGGAATTGTGCCTGCCTTTATCGCAACAGTATCTTTCGTAACTTTTATAGCCTTGGGGCGTTTTTCTAATCCTTCGCGGCAGCAAAAATGCTTACATCTAACTTATTTTAGCACATGATAATCAATCAAGACTTGGCGTCTTACCTGGTCTTATCCCCGCATTTATGTTTACACTCCCAATTTCCATTCGGCAGTTGGTGGGCCTCCTGGCCTGCTTCCTCGGAGGCAGCACTCTCTTTCACTTCATTAGCATTGCTAGCAGGCATTCTGGCATTGGCTGCCGTATTTAGTCTAGTTTGATTGGTCAACGATTCGCCAAGACCCGCAATATGAGAGAAGTCAAGGTCTTCCACTACGATTCCCACGTACTATTAGCAAGTACTACCTGACTCGTCTTCTGTTGCTCTTACCAGCGGCAATGAATTCGGCATCCCCATATTCCTCCTCACCCCCAGGATGCTCTATAACCGCGCTGGAATCTATCGCATGACCATGGGGATTTTTTGGAGGTGATATAACCGCATTTCGTGGAAATAAACGAATATTTACTACCGGCTTAAGCACATGGGTCTTAATTGTGCCAACTAGATCCATAGTGTTACCATTGCCTCTTGTCGACTAGGGGCCCAACACAAACCTATATCTTCGCAAACTATGTGACACAAAACCCCTTGCTCTGGTGTTTCCAAATCAACCTTAAACTGAATAGTCTTTCCACCATCCAGCTTTGGGACACTAATGTATATGAGCACTCTGCCTGATAACACTAGTGGATGTCTTACGGAATCCTTCTAAAGTCGACCAAGAGGCCGTCTGAACGCTCAGCTAAAATATTTGCAAAAAGGAGGTTTCCGCGAAATCTCTCAGGCGGGTGACTGTTCAAGAATCCCAGCTCCGCCTTCACAACTAATTTTACAGGATCCCTCCCATTGCCGCTCTATCGGTCTTTCAAGTTAGCCCCACAGTTTAACACAAAACTCATGAGATGTCCGTTTGACATACCGCAGATATTTGGCTACAAAACACCCTAAACAAAGGGACCGATTGGGCTATCTTAAGCACGTTGGCCCCGAACGGGGGGTTCCGGGAGAGAGCAGTTTCAACCTTATGAGACTCAAGCCTCGCGAGCACCTCGAGATTTCTGATTCCTGCGTTTACCAACTTCTTGATTGCCACAGGCCCAAATCCTTCAATTTGACGCAACTGGCTTGGAGAATCCTCCCATGCCTTTGCTTTAAGTGATCTTCCTAGCTCTAGCGCAGCTTTCACCGTTGTTGCATCTTTCGAGCATATTCTGCAATCAATGATGCACCGAATGATCCGATGACAATGCTGAAAAACCAATGCCTTATCTTGTAACAGCGAGGTCTTATACTTTTGAAAGCCAGCTTCTGGCGGAAATTCCATCATTCCAATCTCGAACTAAGACACTGTTAGCCTCAGCCCACCTATATGCACTTGAAAAATTACCTGAATCACCAGTTGGACCTTGTGAGAACTATTCCACAAATCACCTTTTACTGGGAATCTCATCCCCGGTGACTTGTTCAGCTCTTTATAAAGCCCCTTCTCACCGCTTCGAAATCTTATTTCTTTAAATTCTTCTGCACTAGACAAAGCGACAAGCTTGGTTTTATCAGTAGTTGTTCCCCAAAAGTCGTGTGGAGTTATACCACATCCGATAGACCTGCTCGTTCTTGAAGATGCAGAATCGTTTTCATCGACCCAAATTTTACATAATATCTAGCCATTGCTAGTCCTAGTTCGGAGCACCTTAGTCGACCGCCCCCTGTTAGCACCAGTCCTTCCTCGGTCAAAAGTTTAATGTTCCTTTCGCATATCTCCTCCAGTCTCTCTTCTATATCCTGAATCCCCCCCTTCCCTGTTATCCCGTAGTGCGATGGATCCTTCTTCAAACGAACGTAAAGAAAGGTAGATCTCAACCACCTTTTTGCTGATTCGGCATTGGTAATAGTTCCCAAGCCTATCTCCGCATTCTGAAGCTAGTCAGTAACGTATTCCGCTGTTTAGTGATGTAACTTTACTATATGCTCCACTAAGTTCTCATGTAAACTTGAGTTAGTTAGCTTAAACGATCCCTTTCGTTTCACGGAGGGAATTTACCAGCTCTCAACGGTTTCGGTCCCGGAAACCATCTTTTCATATCTAACTCGATGCTCCCGCCTTGTCATTAAAACTGCTGCTCCGGTATCATCAAATTGTGGCCGGCCAGCCCTTCCTAGCATCTGCATCACCTCAAGATCCACATATTCTTTAGGGCCACCATTGGACCATGTTACCGTATTTTTTATGACCACAAGATGAGTAGGCAGATTAACGCCAACCGCCAACGTCGATGTACAGCAGATCACAGATAGGTGGCCCTCAAGAAAAAGCTTCTCGACCAGGGCCCTATCGTTCTGATCAAGTCCGGCATGGTGAAAAGCCACACCACATACACCAGTTGCATGTAGGTCCTTATCCTTGAAGGAGAATTGAATCGTTGGAGCTGGCCACATTCTATCTGCTGGTTTTACAGTGGAACAACATTGAGCGAGAACCTTGGCTGTGCTGATACACATAGCCCTGGTCATACAAAACACCATGATAGGCTTCCCCGCAGAGTGTTTCCGAATGACCTCTGGTAGTCTATCATTGCACGACTATGTTAATGCGAGTTCCCTGGACCCGCGAGCCTGATGAATGATTTACTTACGCTCTATCCAGTTTCTTATCAAATACGAAGTCATTGCCGGGAGATTGATATCCGTACACAAACTTCTGCAGCTTCACCGGCCGAAATTCTTCACCAAATCTTTGATCGTGGGCTGGGGATTGCGACACAGAAGAGCACTTTCCCAGCCACTCTGCGATATCGGCGGAATTTGGCACTGTGGCGCTTAGAGCTATGAATCGGACATCGGACCCAATGGACTTCATCCTGTTTCTTGCATGTTACATGGGAGACCGGTGATTTGTTTATTCTGGAATTACCTTGACACCACAACTTCTAAGGTTGCGCCACGGTCCTCCTTTAGGATATGAACCTCATCAATCTAATAAATTGTTAGTGACAAGCTCCCCATTACAAACCGATGGACTATTGGAAATACCAAAAACAGGCGGACCATCTCCAGCAGTTTCCTGTGGTCTTCCCATCGTCTCGTCATACTATCCCATTTCTCGGGAGTAGTCACAATAATGTCCCCATCCTTTACATTTCGTAATTGTGATTGTTGGGTATCACCTGTTAGCTCTGTGCATTTAAGACCAATCACGCTAAACCTCTTATCCCAATCTATCAATGAAGTAGTCAGTTTATAGAAAGATTTGGGCTAAATATGTCCCCCAAGCAGGGAGGAAAGGATCAATGAACCTTGTTTTCTTTCGCTGCAAAGGGCTTTTGTAGGCGCCTGGTAAACAATTTTATAACTCCCTGGTTGCATTTTGACTGAAAGTCGGCAAATTGCAAGCTCCAGGATCGCTGTCTTCCCAGATCCGGTAGGAGACGACAGGACAACATTGTCATCCGATTCATAAACCAGTGGAAAGCATTTCGACTGAACCGCATTAAATAGGGGGAACTGAAATAAGCCTCGATGTTTATCTGGCAAAATATTGACAGAGAGTAGAGAGACTCCTTGCACCATCGGAGGAGCATGGGAATGCGAGATTGTTCCTGAGGGTGCTGAAGACACCTTGGCAGCAGGGGCAGCTCTGAGAGGAGGCCTAAAACGTGATTCTGTGGTGTCTCCTACTCCACGGATTCCAAGCAGCCTTCTGGGCCCACGGGATGTTGCTCTTCGACGGGGTTGGCTGCTTGGAATCTCCCATGTTGCCTCAGCGGTCGAGGAAATGCCGACACTGTGACCGAAATGTGGGCTTTGCTGACTCGAGAGAGGTACATCTGTTAGGTATCAGCTCCCGATACTTCTCAGTCATGGCTTTCGTTGTCTACTCGCCAGGCACTAAAGTTCCACTCAATCCTACATTCTCCCAGGTGGGATTCCTTCGGCCACCGTCCCTATAAGAGCCCACTACCCCGCCTTGTAGGGGATATTCAGTATTATATCCCCGAGACGGTACCCCCCCTAGGCCCAAACCCAACGCAGAGGCCTGTTCTATGGCATCCCGAGGTCTCATCTGCACCCTGTTCCGTCCAGTGTCCACTAATTGCTGACTAGCCGCTAAACCCATTGTTACTTGTCAGGAGAAGTCCATTTTCCATCATCACGGATGTGGCAACCCACTATATCTGCTCAAATCCTCCCAACTTTGCATCGGCCAATACCGACTGTATTCTCGTGGCTGATGGGAGACGTCAAAACTAAATCCAGATTCTTGCCGAGAGGGGCCAGCATCATATTCTCTGCCAGTGCTATCCCTAGGGGCTTCGTCCCCGAGAACACCCATCAGCTCATCGAACAAGTCTTCCATGAGAGTAGAGTTGGGAATATTGAAAACTATCTCCCCAGGGCAGGAAAGCGTTAAACAAGAAAGAAGTGAGGTGATTATTGGTCAAAAAGAGATGGCATCATTGAGGACGAGAGCACCCCACTAACCCCCTTGCACCGGGTCGACCGGTGGCTGGTCTCACGGGTACTCTGGGAATGAGTATTCCTGGTGGGAAACCGATATCGAGTGATATCACGTGCATCTCCTGCCATGCGGATAAGGACATCTACCTGTTCTCCTGGGCTGGTATCCCCTGTATCACTACATGCACTGCCATAGAGGTCGATGGTTTGTAGATTGTACCAGTCTTACAAGGAAAATAATGAGGGTTGACCGGCAATGAATACTACACAGTTGGTGTTACGGCAATCCAGATGTCAGGTATGGCGCAAAGGCTTGAACAATTGGGCGTTGCGCTATGCAGTCCAAAATTCCCTTCTCTGGAAAGGGGGCAAAAAAGACAGTCAACTCACATCTCCTTTCCCCCTTCCAGGATAGAGAAAAACGAAAATCCCTTGACATTAATAGGAGGAAAACCCAACGACATAGCACACCGTCCAAGTATATCCAAGTTTTTACGGTATTCATAGAGATGACAGAAGCGATTGTCTCTTATTAGAGGCACCATGAGCGAGAGTAGTTGGTAATGTGCATAAGTTATACGACCCCCCCCCCGCGTATATGATACTTTACGACAAACTTCTTCAGTGTAGAATAGGCTATCAATCACGTTTGTTTCATGTTGCATGCCAAATTTTCTTAAATATCCAAGCTGGATGTTTACGACAGCCCCAGGACTTGCCACGCCGCAAATATGTTAGGCCTTACTGTGATATCTACTCTGAGTAAAAAATCGCAGCATTTACCACGGCGGCCTAGGATACGTTGAGCAACCCCAGTGGAGGCAAATCATTGACAATACACCGCTCAATTCAAAGTTACCCTACCATACAAGATGCCACCATCTATTATCATATCATACCCCACCATTTAATCATCGCACCTCGACAACTGCTAGATTTCTATGACAATACCCCGATCTCGCTACTCACGATAAACGGGATATACGGCTTACCCCTACCCACACAGCTACCATGCCCCCAGCACTCCCCATACCTGCCTCCAAGCTCTGCGAATCCTGCCTCTCCGCCCGAGCCCTAATTTCCCGGCCCAAAACCCACCAAAAGCTCTGCAAGCCCTGCTTTCTCTCCACCTTCGAGTCCGAAATCCACGCTACAATAGTCAGCACAAACCTCTTCACGAAAGGAAGCCGTATTGCAATCGGGGCCTCAGGGGGCAAAGACAGCACCGTTCTCGCCAGTGTGCTAAAGACACTCAACGAGCGGTACGACTATGGTGTCGAGTTTGTTCTGCTAAGTATTGATGAGGGGATTAAAGGTTATAGGGACGACTCCCTAGAGACAGTGAAGAGGAACGCGATTCAGTATGGGATGGAGTTGGTTATTGTCAGTTATGAAGAACTGTATGGGTGGAGTATGGACTCTGTTGTTGAGAGCATTGGGAAGAAAGGGAATTGCACTTATTGCGGGGTGTTTCGACGGCAAGCGTTGGATCGGGGGGCCGAGAGGTTGGGTATTCATCATGTGGTTACGGGGCATAATGCGGATGACATTGCGGAGACAGTATTGATGAATTGTACTTACCTTCGCATTTCCATCTTGTCGAGTTCTTTGGCTGATTCTTTTGCGTAGTATTACGAGGCGACCTCCCCCGACTCCACCGTTGCACATCGATAATCACATCCTCCACATCCTCACCCATAGCGCGCAGCAAACCTCTTAAGTACGCTTATGAAAAAGAAATTGTCCTCTACGCACTACATAAGAAATTAGATTACTTTTCGACAGAATGCATATACTCACCCGAAGCCTTCCGTGGCAGTGCAAGAACGCTGATTAAGGCGCTTGAGAAAGTTCGCCCATCGGCTATCCTCGACATCGTCCGGTCAGGCGAGGCGTTTTCCAGGATGATACCTTCACAAGCCCAAGCGTCAAGCCCCAAGTCACCCCAGAGATCCGGTGTGGGAACCGATATTGGAGGCAGTGATGCGGGATGCAATAATGGTGGAGCAGGGCGATCATCTGGTGGTGAAATGGGAGATATGGAGAAGGCGCTCATAGCCGAGATATCCGGCCTGGAAACTTCAATTACTCCTGCGTCTATTGCTCCGGGAAAACTGAAGAACACGAAGCAGACTCCTAAGAAAATTCGCGAGCAGAGGATGTCGAACTGTGCTCGTTGCGGGTATTTGACCTCACAGAAATTGTGTAAGGCTTGTACCCTATTAGAGGGTCTGAACAAAAATCGGCCCAAAACGATAGTAGAGGTTGAAGCCGGGATCGAAGATGAAGAGGTTAGCTCGAGCCTGTGGCGTGGGATAGAAGCTATAAAGTTGGTGGAGGAAGGAATTGCGAATTGAAATATGTTACGTGGCTACGATGCAGTGCATACAGGAATTAATCTCAGAGATGCTAGTAAAAATACACTTTCCACGCGTTGAGTTAACTAGGCTAGAGTATCGGTATTTCAAAAGAAACATGTACCGTACGATATGGTAAGACGGATAGATAGGATTCTGGTGCTATGGTTCCGCTCGGGATAAACCAACAAGAGCTTTTTTAAGAGGAAGAGGTCCAGGAAAAAGTTAATAACTACCTCAAAGCTGCAAAGGCTTAAATTCTGAAAAGACTACAATGTAGTCAAGAGGTCTGTCTACAATGCCTATTTCTTAGAAAATTGTTATTGTGATTATTCAGAGTGCTGTAGGCTTTTGAAAATCTGTCACTTTCAGTCCAAGTACTTAAGTAAATAACATATCATCATAGATTTTGGGTTAGAAGATGCTTGGTATCATGCCTTGAAAAATATTTTATAGAGAATTGGTGAAAGTAGGTGTGGCTTATATGATACTCATATGTACCTAGAAATGTTTAGTAGTTTATTTCTTCAATAAGGTTGAGGTCATATCTATTTTCCTGAAAGTCGAGCGAGTATCGACTCGTTCCCCGTCCGTCCAGGTGTTTTTTTTTTTTTTTGGGGGGGTGGCCCCAGCTAGATGTTGCACACTACTACTGTACTAGTACTGGCAGTCTAGCTCAGTACTCTACTCGAGTACCGTACTCGAGTATGGTACTGTCATTCCTCGGCTGGGGGGGTGGCGTTCTTCCCGGGAAATAGCAGGGAGATAAATGATTGACCCAAGATGGAGGATGGACCAGTTCTCTGGTAGCCTTGAAGTTGTTTCTATTAGTCTCTCCAGGAATTATCATTCTTACCTCTTCAGGTTTGATCACAACAATCGGTAGTAGGCCTCCAGAAAGTTTGCAGAATAGTTAAGGATAGGTAGTAGATGAAAATCGATAATGCCTGTATATGGGAACAATAGAAATTCACAGGTCAATGATCCCTCAACTCAGGAACTGAAAGCCCCTTATAAACTCAGAGACTTCCTGCTGCTACTCAGGGGTGTTTGAAAATATTCGTATCTATTTGTAACGATCCCTACTCAGATAGTTAGTTCTTGGTAATGGGGAATGATACTTCTCTTCTTCTTATATTTCTTTCCTTAGTCTTACGATAGCACAAGGCCTCTGCCTACATTGCCGATAGTACAAGACCTTTGTCTTCTATCAGGAATGCCTATCGTAAGAGAAGAACTCTAACTCTTCTTCATGAAGAGCTTTCTTTGGCGTAATGATAACGTTGTAATAAAGATAAAGATCGTAAAGGTGTTTTATATTCGTTAAAGTAATAAGTAGGAAAAGTACTTAGAAATCAATCTAATTTTATTTAAACTCGTACCGCCAACACTGGCATATGATGAGCCCCCGCCAGCACAGGGATACCGCTAACCGGTATACCACTAATCCTAGGCTAACTAAGTCTACGGTCCTGCACCTGCCATCCCCGAGTCATGCCCACACAGAAACTAATTACAAGACCATCAATCAACCCAGCGCCCACCCCAGTTTAAGTCCGTAGCCCCTCTGGTATGAAGCCAACCAGTACTAAGCATAGCCAAAGCCGAGCAAAAGACCAACCCAACCAGGTTCCTCATCCAACAAATATAAAATCACTACTACCCGGCCTGAACACCATCCCACAAAACCTCCTCCACAGTAGAAAACCAACAAAACCAAAACAAATATAAACAACAGGCGATACAATGGCAGAGAGGAGGTAACCAACATGTCCACCTCTCGCATCCACATGCCAGGCTGTTGATCCTATGGACCCACTTTGCCAAGTGCCTCCGAAGAGCGTAATGGTGAGGAGGACCTGTACCCGCTGCCTGTCACCCAAAACAAACTCATAAATAAAAGAAATACATAGAGGTGGTGACAGACCTAAACGGCTAGTGGGGCCTATCTCCCACCCATGGTGCCTTGTCCCTGCCAGCTATGCCCATTGTCAGACCAAAGAAACCAAACAAACTCCACAAAACCCAGCACGCAAGACCCAAACAAGTCCAACCAGGTGGTCACAACCCACTATCCGCACAGGTGGCCATCAGCCAACTGGTCCATCGGGGAGCCTTACAGCATTCAGCAGCTTCGCCCAACAGCCCAAGCCGGACTGGAAACACTTCATTAGACATTGCCCAACCTGACACATGCCCAACCAGTGCTCGCAGGTGCCTCTCTCCCCCCAATCAGCCACCCCAAGCCCCACATACCAGGCACCACAGAGCCCATCCAGCCCCCTCAGCCCCTCAGACAGATCAACCATCCGACAGCCACAGGACAGCTATACCTAACCCTATTAGGCAGCCACTGGTCTTGGCCATGCCAACGGAACCACAACTCTTGACTCCATATAGCTGAGGGGAGTCCACCAGCTAAAGCCGGGAGCCACAGAGGAGGCAGCACCAATACCTGAAGGCACCAGCACCAGCCACACCATCCAACCCAACCGAACCGAAATACAACCGAGTTGGAAAAAAGGTAAGCAGAGCCAGCCAAAGCCAGCCCCACAGGTCTGACAACAGGTACGGACCAAACAGGTAAGAGGCATCCCCAACTGACGCGACAAGAAGGGGGAGGGTGAACGAACAGAAGCAGACAAACGGAAGGTAGGCCCCACTTGCAATAGATGAAGCCGCCAACCACAGACCACAACCGAACCACCCAACCATACAGACAACGCAAGTGTCTGGCAGCCAATCGTCCCATACCACCCCAGGTAGCAAGAAAAGACCACACCAGGGGGTAAGATTTTTCAGAGTCAAAGCCATCCCCACTGTAGCGAGGAGGTAACACCTGGCTGAACCACTATATATGCTGCAAGGACAAAACTTCCAAGGGAATGGTGATAAACAACATCGTAGGATTCCGACCGTAGAAACATATAGTAACGAGGAGGGGTGGGGCCGGTGAGGCCCCCTCTCTAGTGGATTGATGCGGCCAGTATGACGCGTTGAAACTTGGGAAGGTCATCAGTCTAACCCAAGGGCGTTTTGTATCGCTAGAACTAAGGACTCCATTAAAATCCAACAAATATGAGCTGGCTCAAAGAACGACATGAGTGATCCCCCCAAACACAATGTTCAATCCCCTCAATCGAACGCGAAACCTGCGAGTAGATGATAGACAGGAAGCCGTAGACATTTTACCAAAAGGGGCTTGTATGCGACCGTGATGAAGTGCTCGAAGTGCCAGTATCGTGAGATAACCAACCCAACGAAACGAGACACAAACAAGTTATCCGCCACGTAACGCAAACAGACCTCAATACCAAAGACCCCAGGAAATACTGAGTGGACTCGGATATCTCCCCCAGAATCCAAAGCATCAAGGCTCATCATGAGTGCGAAAGAAACGCTTGGGGCGAAGCGACAGCAAGGACGAGGAAAAGTACTTAGAACAAAGCGTGAAGAACCTATCCTCCTTGGCCGCATCGGCCTCCTTATATAGTGTTCTTCTCACCCATAGTCATGTGACCCAAAGTGGTCACATGCTCAAAACCCATGACCTCGTAGCAAGGTCATGTACAAAAACTCATAAACTAATCATAACCAATAAACAAGTCATATGACTCAACTGAGTTACATGCATGAAATCCATGACTTCATAACAAGGTCATGTGCGAAACATAAATCATATGCGCACAGTATACCCGCAAGGCATACTCGCGAGGTATACTCTCCAGGCGCATGTCTCATGACTCATAATCAAGTCATGTGTGAAATATAACAAATTATAACATAATAAGTCATATGACCTAAATGAGTCATACGCGTGAAACCATAACATACCTATAACTCATAATCACGAGTCATGTGAAAACCTTTTCTGTGCCAAGCCACATTTGTAACACTATTGTACTAACTATTGTGATAATGAAGTAACAATGATAACCATAATAAAATCTGAAGACTTAAAGATTAATCCAAGCTTGTGTGCTCTTTCTAAGAACCGGGCTGAACCTGCCCTTTATACCCCTTTATCATTACATGAGCACTGCCTTATACGAAGGAAATCTCTAGAAGATGCTAGAATACAATAGTATATATACTCGGTCATGTGGCTGTGTCACATGACCAACACAGCCCCATCACCGGATAGGAAAGGAATAACGTAATTTCCAACAGTGTTCTATTCTTCATTCTCTTGCTCTTGGGAATCCCCTGAACTAGCTACATATAGGGGTAGCCCCCTTACCCATAGTTTCTCTAAGTGCTGACGACGATACCTCGCAGTTATATACTGACAACACGTAACCACCCCTCTCTGTCCATCCTCGCACCTAACAGTACTCGTACGGTAGTTGTAAGTAACACTTGAGGCTCAAATGGCCCCACTCGCCTGTCAGGAATAAAGTTGGGGCGCCAACCAGGACCCTGGGGTGTGCTTGCCTGCAGGGTCGGCAATACAAGGATAAATAAATTATATTGAATGCCTGCAGCAACCCGGCCCAAACATTCTACAGATAGGGGTTTCAGGATAACGTTACCTGACAACCACCTTCACCTTTACAGTACCCCCTTCCTCCCTCCCTACCCCAATTGACCACCAGGAAAACGTATACTCGAGTACAATAATATTATTGCCATACGTGAGGGAGCTCAAATAGCGGGTGCGAAGTGATAGTGATGTCGGAGAAAACTCAATTCTATTTTCTGCTCACAGGGACCAATAGGTATACTCCCGTTCTCAAAACTTCCCATTCTGCTGTTTGCTTGATTGACCAACGTTCCTCAAGCGGCCTCGGCCTCTCCCTTGCCCACCGGCTACTAGACAACTTCCTAACTACGCACCCGGAAAACCACCACCTGACACTAATCATAACCACCCGCTCGCACGGCAAAGGCTCGGCTACTCTCGCACTCCTTAACAACCACCTCCGCACCCGCAATGTTCCTAACCCGCGTTACACCCTCGCCCACCACTCCGTCGACCTCACCAACCTCGTTTCCGTGCACTCCCTTGCCCAAACCCTACGCAGCACCTACCCACACCTCGATGCCATAATTCTGAATGCTGGAATGGGCTCCTTCCTCGGCATCAACTGGTTGAACTGCTTCATATCGCTCGCCAAGAACTGGATCCAGGCTCTCACGGTGCCCACGTTCAAGATCCAGGACGTGGGCTGGACGACGGTGCAGGGGGCGCCATTAAGCGGTGAAGCGATACCGACGGTGTTCGCGGCGAATGTGTTTGGGCATTACTTCCTCGTGCATGAGGCTATAGACTTGTTGGCCGGGGGTAACGGGCGGATTATTTGGACGTCTTCACTGGAAGCGCATCCGTGGACGCTTTCCATTGATGACTTGCAAGGCGTGCGCGCGAGCCATTCTTACGAGAGTAGCAAGCGCCTCACGGATGTTTTGGCGTTGACGTCCGGGTTAGAGTGCACTTCGCCATTTACCGCTTCATTTTTTTGCCGGAAGCAAGTTGATTATACCGTTGAAACCGAGAAGAAGCAAAATCAGCAGGTTCCAAAGATGTACGTCTGCCACCCCGGCATCTGCGGGACGAGCATCATCCCCCTCAACTTCATACTTTTCAACTGCATGCTCCTCGCCTTCTACATTGCGCGCTGGTTCGGCAGCCCCTGGCATACCATATCCACCTACTCCGGCGCGAATGCCGCCTCCTGGCTGGCCCTCGCGTCGGACGACGAGTTGGAGGGTATGCAGGCTCAGGAGATAAAGTGGGGCAGCGCATGTACCAGATCTGGTAAGCAGATGGTGAAAGTTACCCATGTCGAAGGTGAGGAGAACAGACCCGAGTTTGAGGAGCTCGGTAGAGAGTGCTGGAAGCAAATGGAAGAGTTGAGGATGTCGTGGAAGGAGAAACTGGAGAGGGCCACGAAGTAAGCCTTCAGGTCTATCATATTTTTGAGAAGCAGCCCTTCTTGCTTTTTCTGGGTATCTTGTTTGTTCTTGGGAAATGGTTTCTACTTGCTTCTTTTTCCTTTGCTCTCTTAATTCTTTGTCCCATTGGCATAATAGCAATTTTTTCTTCTTCCTTTTTCTTTCTTCCCGACAGAAATGACATTTTGTAATGAGCAATAGCCGGATCCTGTGAATCATGACCGTCGACTCAGCTGCCTGCTGCCATACCGCCTTACATCTTACTACTAGAGTCCCAGATTTACTGTACTAGTACTGTACTCTACCTGTTCACAGTCGAACGAGCGAACTTACCACCACATCCCTAGTGCACAAATAAGGACGGGAATGTGCATAAAAAGTTCAAACAAAAACCTCCGCCACGGGACTTGTACAGTACTGTACTGCGCGCTCAGCCCAAGTAACCGTCCCAATAGAGACGAATAGCTAGTGAAAAAGGGCCGTTGTCTGGACGCTAATTAAATGCTTTCGACCGCACCGTGCTCAGTAGAACCCCACCACACAGGGTGACCGGGAAAAATCCAAACTATTGACCGTGCTCGAGTACAACCATGATACATGTTTTACAGTATTTTTTATTGCTCACCAAAAAAGACCCAGGTCTCCCAAAGAACACTCAAAGCGGAAACAAGTTCCAAACGAAAATCGCCAAGACCTCTCACCCCTCCCCTTCCCTTTCCTATCCCGGGCTTTTTGCTTTCGGCTGCCTTGACCCTCAGGAGCAAGGTGGTTACCCTGTTTGGATGCACCGAATAGAGTATCGCCTCAGTTGGCAGTGTCGCTGACGGACCTGACCAAACCACAGAGCCCCATCTGCTGTGGCTGCCCCATCACCGTTCTCCGCCTCTTTCATACAGCGCACACTTCTCCCTGTTTTTCCTTCCCCTACCTACCCTCATTCTTGTCTGTGCCTGTCGCTTGCTTTCCCATCTGCCCTTTTGCTCGCAACGGTGCCGGTTGACCACAGCTGTCTGGTATGGTGCACCGCGCTCGCGCATTCCCGGGTTTGAATGTTTCATTACGATCAGTTGGATATTATTACTGTTCTTACAATACAGCCTCCCATTTGTGACAGAATTCACTTTAACTCCCCACCGAGATACTTTACGTCCAAACATCCAGCCTTTGAACTTTAGTTCACCCTTCCATCATGTTGAACGGCATGGGCTCCGCAAAGCCCCTCTACCCTCCCACAAATGACTCTGACCGTACTGGTGGTCCAAGATACACGGCGGCAGCTACCAGTAGCTGTCCACCCTCGCATATTCTCGAAAAGCATTTCTCATCGCCAAGCGAAGAGTCCCATCCTCGATTTAATGCTGTGAGAATGACCTCTCCTCTACTCCCCTCCCCGCCTTTTTTTATTATTCGATTCGTTTTGCTTTTTTTCATTCTTGCTTCGCTTGTAGTGTCGTTGTGACCACTTAAATTTTCATTGAATTCGTCTGAAAATAGCAGTTGCCTAACGTTCTCTTTCTTCTAGTTAAATAAGACGCGGCCGCGATCGTCGGCACTACTGAACGTTAACGATCCCATGGCAATGCATTTGTTGGTTGAAACTGCTATTGTAGATTCTACCGAGTATGAAATTCTTTCTTATGAAGAAGTGGACGAGCTCAAGAAGGAATACAATTTTCTCGCCAATCGCATTGACGCATCAAAACGAAAGCTTGCCCTAGAATCCAAGGTTCGCGATGCCGCCTTATCCCTAAGCAGGCTCTACTCGAAGAAGGGCAGACAACGGCGGTCCTTGCTGGGCGGTGTCAGTGATGTTACAAAGCATACCGACGAGGAATTAATGGCAAGCAACAGGAAATGTGAGGAGTTGTCTCAGGAACTTTGGCGATTGAACAATAGGGCGGTGGAAATACAACGAAGATTGCTGCAACATGGAGCCGGAATCCTGGGCATGACACACCAGGGTGGCATCAAAAATCTCCCCAGGCTTCCACCCTCCCCGAACTCCCCTTCTGGCACTTTTAGTTCGGTCAACAGGAGGGGTACTATGTCTTCCATGAACGTCGAATTCGATGACCGTAGCTTTTACCGGACACCCGATAAGCTGGATGAATTTGGGTTATATGATCAAAGCCCACCAACCGACAAAAACAGCAGGTTTCAGCGCGGAGACGTACATCCTTCCCGAAGAGGTTCCGTTCCTAGTGACGACTCATATACTGCGCGCCGACTGGAGGAGGCCAACAACCAGCTGCGGACTGTGCTGACCCAGCTTACCACTAACCAAGGCCTGCCTTCTCCTGGCCATGTCCCTGCCAACGGTACCTTGAATGGCACTCGCTTGCCCGACCAACTCACCCTATTAGAACAGAACATCAAAGTTCTGCAGAAAAGCAACTTTCATCCTCCCCCGAGTCCCGGAAAACCCAAATCAGCCCATGATCTGGAAAGAACCGAGGCCATACTATCGACCTTGTGGGACATGTTGGTGATGGGCGAAGAAGAAATTCGGAGTCAGCGGAGAGCAGTAGGGTATGATCCAGCTGTGGAAGAGCATTCCAAGTCGGGGGATGAGCTTGGTGATGAAGAAGTTGGAGAATTCTCAATATCAACTTTTTCGGCAAAAGTCCAGGCGCTTTACACCCGGGCCACACAACTTTATACCGAGAGATCACTTCTGCGACAGAAGGTTTATCAGCAGCGAGTGCACTTTGAAACCGAGATTCAAGGCCTAAAAGAGCAGCACCATGCCAGGGTAGATAATCTCAGTGAAGATCTTTCGACACTCACTAGCCAGCTAGAACAATTAGCAAACATCATTGACCAACGGGAAAGTGACATCATAACAGCAAACGGAAAAATAAAGAACCTGATGAACGATCTAGATGTAACTCATGCTCAAGTGCAGGAGAAGAGAGAGGAGGCTAGGAATGCGAGGGAGGAACTCACTGCAGTAATGGAGCAACTAGATATTCAGCGAAGAAAGGACCAACAGAGAATCATGGAGGACAATGCTGGGCGTGGGAAGGACTCGATGGCGCTGGAGGCTGAGAAACGGGCTAGGGCGGAGGCAGAGGAAGGATTCGTTACTCAGATTAGGGAGAAGGAGAAAGAGCTCGCAGAGCTCCGAATCCAGTTTGGCGAAGTGAAAGAGGATAGAGATATTACCAAGGCAGAACTCGACGTTCTGACCAGAGAGAGTGATGGGCGGTTGCGGAGGTTAGAAGGGGAAATTACGGCTTTGAAGGAGTCTACGAGAGACGTAGAAGAAGGAAAAGAACAATATTTGGAGAAGGAAGCGGTGGTGAGAAAGGAAATGGCGGAGAAGGAGCAGCAGATGGTTAAGATGGATGAAGAAATGAGGGGATTGGAGGGCAAAGTTGCGGAATTGAGTACTGAGGTCGCGCTGCTTAAGGCTGAGCTTGATTCGGCCTATGGGTCGAGACAACAAAGGGCGGCAGAGACAGCGCAGGCCCAAGCTGCCGCGGCGGCTTTAGAGGCGGCAGGCAAGCGGCCACAGGTTGTAGATCCTGGTCTTCTGCAGGAAGTTGAAGCTCTCTCTATGAAAAACCATGAGTTGATGGTAGAGATTGCTCAACTGAAAGCGGGGAAGACCATGCCAGCAGCCGACAGCAACCTCGAAAAACGTTGCAAGCTCCTTCAAAGCGAGCTCGATGGCATGCTTGCTGATTTCGAAAATCTCACTAAGCAAGCAATCGAGTTTGAGAATGAGCGTATGAAGCTGGAAACCCTCGTCGATGGGCTTCGGACTAAATGTGAGAATCTCGAAACGAACTTGGCTGACGAAAGGGTCCGCTGGTTGGGTGTTCGTGCTCCTAATGATGGAAAGCTCAGTGGAAGACATACCGGAGATGTTCCGGGGGAAAACACAAGCACGACAGTTCTCAAGAATGAGTTCAAGAAGATGATGAGGGATATAACGTGGCCTAATGGCCGCGTCAGACTCAAGCAGTCATAATGCCTACCCC
>NW_003298844.1:78919-110333 GCF_000151645.1 Tuber melanosporum | reverse complement strand
AAGCCTTTCGGGTGCCTGATAATAGCCCCCCCTACTACTACTAGTTCTTCAACAGAGAGTATACTAACGGGTGACGAAGGCGGAACAAGACGAACGCCGGAGATTAGAAGGAATTCTACGCAGTCTCAAGAAAGAGCAACTCCAACGAAAGGGCTACACATCCACATCCTCTACACAATAGTTCCCCATCACCAGCCCGAAACACCTCCTCTCCCCTGCTCCCTTCGCTCTGTTCGTTCCACCAAACGTTCATTACCATCCCATCGCCCGAAGTGACTACCACCACCACTATGATATTATATTTCGCGGGGCTCCGCATGTCGGGGTTGGACCCCAAAGTGACATACGGGACCCCGTAGGAATGATAATGACGGCGGATAAAATATAATATACAAAAAGAGAAAGGAAAAAGAAAGGAAACCAACAAGTTAAGGGGAAATACTATCGGGATGGGAAAAAAAAGGAAAAAAAAAGGTTGGAGTAAGATTGAAGCGCTTTTTTCTTTTCTTTGCTCTTTTCTCGATATATCTTCTATCCTCTTTCTCGCCTTGCAAGCTCTTGAATACTTTCTCTTCGCTCTCGCAACTGGATTGGTTTGCCGTTTCTTGTCCTTTTTTACTTTTATATATAACTTGTCCGAGTGGAATAATTGTTCTGTCGATCAACTTCTTGGGTTATTGTATCTAATCTATTCTCTCACCTATGACAGCTCCGTCTGCTTGGTCGCGTGGGACCCTCTTCCCCATCTTGACCTGAATGTTACTCCTTTTTCGTATAGTATCATAACAAGCTTAATCCCTGGGTGTATTTGGTATGCACTACAAAACAATGTCCCTCTGAACAATATCGAACAGACCCTTCAAGCAGAGAACCCCGGTATCTCAATCCCGACCTTCTGCTCCTTGGCAATCTTGACAATCTCTTCGGCAGCAATTAGGTCCATGATCGCTAGCCCAACACATTTAAACACCACGTCGCCCAGGTACTTTTCACCAAGGCCGTTCTCAAGGTCGCTGACCACGCTCCCAATATCCATCAAGTCCTCCGCCTTGAGTCCGGCCTGTATCACTTCCCCCGCCTCAACAAGACACGCTTCGACAGAGTCCACAACCACCGTCACAGACTCTCTCCTTAAATACCCAGGGCTAAGCTCTTTCATATGCGGCTTATACGAGCCGATCAAGGAGATATATCGCTCTTTCTCATCCGTCAGGAATTCCACAGGGAACAACTCCACTCTCGACGGCGTGCAGCAGAATATTGCATCCGCCTCGTGGAGCTCATCTTGAACATCCTGATCAATTCCCCCGCCGTACGTTTTCCAGCCTACTCTCGTCCCAGATTCTACCCCGCCACGGAACTTACCCACAAATGCCTCCATCTTCTCTGGGCTATTCCCTTCCCGCCCGATAATGGACAACCTCCCCAGAGTAGGGCACAACTTGAGCAAAAGTCTTGAAATCCACTCTGCCTGTTTCCCCGTGCTAAATACCACTGCCTTCTTCACGGCCAACCCATATCTGATCCTCCCGAGTAACAGCGCAATACTAACACATGCTGTCCTGAACGCGGTGATCTCCTCCGCGTTCAGAACTGCAAGTAATCTTCCCGCAGCGTCCTGCAGCGTGATCACGCCATTCGGTGGGGACGGAGGAGCCGGAGGTGTTGGTAGGGTTACGGATTTTATGGACGTTAGGTTCGGGGTTGAGCAGGGCATTATGAGGGTTGTGTAGTTGGCGATATTATCCTGGAGGGTTTGGCGAGGAGGTTGGGTTATTATGGGGGTGGGTTGGGTGAGGGTTTGTAAGGACGCTGTTAAGGAGGCGATAATGCTGCGAATTGCGGGTGCTGGGAGGGACGTGAGGAGGGAGGTTATGGTAGTGTGAGTGAGGATTAGCGGGGTGGGTGTAGACATGTTGGCGGAGCATATGGCTCGAATCGTGGAGCAGAGTGATGTTGGGAATCAGGCTCGGTTCGGATAAGTTATCACGGGGGCTGTTGCGTGCATCAGCAGTCTGGGGCGGTCGCGTAGGGTAAACTTTGACCCCCAGCATCACAAGAGATCTCTAGCAACTCGCGGTTTGAGCTAAGTCGATCTTAGACCCTCACTAGTAAGAAAATCATAACCCGAGATAGTATCCTGCGATCCTAATCCACCAGTGGGTATGATACTCGAGTACAGTACTCGTACTGGTAAAGCCACAACCAAATTAGTTACCGGTACCGGTAATAGCAAATGCCCAGCTTTGGTTCATGTCACGTGTTCTGCCCCTGCACCTATCAACAGCTTGTAACGAATTCATTGATAAACACTTAATGACGTCAGGATTACAATCGCCATACTAGCATCTAAATTCCATTCCTTCACAAACCCAACCACAAAGCAAGCTATTAGACAAGCAAATGCGTACTACGAGTACAATGTCAAGTACTCCCAATACCTATGAAATAAATACGATCCAAACCCCGGAATACCCCACCTCTCCCTACACCACCCATACATCACCATGTTCCGCAAAACGCCCACCACCAATGTGACCCGCTCACTCTTCCTACCGAATGCCCGGCGGTCTTTCCTCAGCAGATCGCCGCCCCTCCGGACACTACCAGTAGTTCTCGGACAGAAGCCCCCATTGGGCCCCTTGCGTGCCCCGATGCCCCGTCCATTGATAGCACACGTTCAACCGTTCACAAGACTTTCTCCAAGATGGAAGCAAGCGTCCAAAACCAATAAGGTGAAGTCGGAAACAGCCAAACGGGAAGCAGAACTCGAGAAAGTGCTGCAGGAGAAGCTCGAGGCACACCCCGAAGAAGTCACCACGACCAGTTCAATGACGCCCATTTTCGGGGGCCAACCAAAGGTGCCGCCGAGAGGGGAGCCCCCAGACGAGACGGATATGCTTAGGGGGTTGAAGTCGGATTTTGTATGTTCCCTACTATAATTTCTATTAGACAGAGGGGGGAGCTAATTGTGCGGTACAGCATGCTATTAAAGAAACCTTCGCGCTAAAAGAAGTTCCCAAGGAAGTTTACTACATTGGTCTTGGGGGCACGTTCCCATACGCGGCGATATCGGCGTCGACTTTGTATTTGGCTTGGGATATCAACTACGCGCATCACAATGGAGTTGGGTATCCGGTTAGTGCGGAGACGGCAGAGCAAGTGTTGAATTTTATGGAACCGCTACAGGTTGGGCTTGGCGCTGTTATTTTGTCGTTCTTGGGAGCTGTCCATTGGGGGTTGGAGATGGCGGGGTATGGGGGTAAGCATGGGTACAAGAGGTATGCGTTGAGCATACTTGCACCGGCGCTAGCGTGGCCGACAGTACGTTTCCCCCCCCCCAAATGAGTCTTATTTGAGGGATGATGTGGACTCATGAGGTATCGTTAGATATTGCTGCCATTCGACTACGCACTGATCACCCAGTTTCTCGGGTTCACGGGGATGTATTTCGCAGATTCAACGGCGACCGGATGGGGATGGGCACCGCCCTGGTATATGACATACAGGTTTATTTTGACCTTTGTTGTCGGGGCATCGATTGTCCTCTCCTTGGTAGGACGGGGGCAGGTACCTACCCACGTCCACATCCCGTCAGATCTTTACTAATTACCTCGGGCATCAAAGATCGGAGACTCGGTCAGCAAAGTGCCCGGCCCAGCAAGCTACCTCCAAGATCTCCGCGACTCGCAATGGGAGAACCTCCAAAAAGAAGAAGACGAGCGCCGAAGAAAAATAAGGAGACAAGATGCCGAGGAGAGGAAAAAAAAGGCTGCGAAGACAAAACCAAAAGATGACGGCATCGGCGGGGGTGCCGGCGAAAGCAAAGTCGACAAGCAAGCCGTTGACCCAGCAGAACGCACGAAAGGTGGCGAACAGAGAGAGCAAGGGGCCTACTCGGACGATAAGCCAGGTGCTTCCAGTGCCAGAGGGGCAAGCAGCACAGAGCTCGAGTCTACTGAGCCCAGTAAGGAGAACTAGAATACTATAAGACCGACGTCAGAGAGGACGCAGAACACGCAGCCAAGGGGGCGAATACTTGACATGGGGTTCATTTGTAACGAGGGGAGAATGAAATTGGTTCCGCTGTATTTACAAGGTGACGAAGATATGGCGAGTATGAATGGGGAGGGGGGGTTAATTAAATGATTTGTGAACACACTGTGAAAAATCGGGGCGAGTGAGATGCTGTGATTGGTGATATGCTGTTGCGTGCGCAAAAGCGATCTTGGTGCCAAACCCACAAGCAGACCGCAGGCAACCGAATGAGGAAATTTCACCTAATCAAGTTACCGGTCCACTCCCGCACGACGGGAGGTGAGAGCTCTCCGGGAACAAAGTCCCTACCCCATGACGGTTGTCCAAAGGGGTGAATCCAGTGAGTGAAAGCACGCGTAGCACATGTATCAATCGCTTCCCACCATGATGTGGATATCATGCATCCTCCACCCATCCAGGGAGCAAATTAGCCAGAGCGCGCAAAAGCCATTCAACACCAACTTCGAGTTCATTTGGCTAACGTTAACGCGTATCATATCTAGCACGATCAGGGATGAGGAACCATTGAAAGGCCCAAAGCATGGGATTTACAAAAGTAGATGAAAAGCTATGGCCCAATAAATACCGGTAGTAGGAAAGCGCTTGCTTCCAACACTGGCATCAAACAAGCTATCATATTCCGTGGTAATGCTCGTTCGTCATAGGAGTCCTCGTTGCGGAAATTGCTAACGAATTAGATCTCCTTATATAGCCCGCCTTATCGTCCTCGAGTACGATACGGACAACCTATGTTCCATCCCCATCACAACCCCATAGACATTTATATTGCTATCATTGTCACCCCTCCTCTCACTTCCACCAAACACCCTCTCGCGACTTACGGCACCGCCCCGCGGTAATTGCCATCTTTGTTCTAAATCCGGAGTGAATCTGCCACAAAAACTCTGTTTAAATGTTTTCTTTCGATCGAAGGAAATTATAGACTCTTGGGTGAACATATAGTACACCCGTCCAAACCTCTATACGGATATTTTTACGTACTAGTAGTCGAGTTAGGATTTGTCAGTTCTTGATTAAAACCTAGTTCTTGGTGTTAATGTGAGGGCTATTTCTACTGTATCATAGTAAGATAAGCTACTGTGGCTCGAGACTTCCATCACATTTGCTCTCGTTGTTTTCTGGTTGTAGACCTTCGCACATTGATTGTTTTTTTTTTTTTTTCCACAATTGGTTTTTTCCTCTCCTCCTCTCTAAAGTGTAGACCTGGGGGTTCTTTTGATATTGTGAAGAAGAGGAAAGGAAGAAGAAAAAAATTGAAGTGCAAGTATTTCTGATACCCACGGATAGCGACGCAACACCCAGATATTAGCTAAGGTATGGCAGTGATTACTTCCCACTACGGACACGATTTAATAGAGATCACGAGTGAAAACCTTTTGAGCAACATATTGGACGGGGAGGCAAATCAATCAGTCAAAACGCACCGGAAAAGTAGAAATCCGAAAAAGCCAATTGAGGTCCAACACTAGAAAGACGAAACACAGGGGCGCAGGAGGATATTCCCGATAGCACACCATACCAGATTTTCCCTCTTTTGAGCCGAGTTCAGATGCTTTGGTTTTGTCAAAAAATTTCCGCAGTGAGGATCCGAGCAAAATTCACGTATGATACAAAGCGAGCCATTTCCACGTCTGACCCAACGCATTGTTTGAAAGGTTCTCCGAACCCGCATCTCAATACCCACCAGCGCTGCAAGAGACACTAATCCCTTAAGGGAATTGATGTGCGGAGTATATCTACCGCCAGAATCTTCTCAACTACGTCTTGCCCGGAAGAACCACGCCAATTCCCGGCGCCTACAAGAGAGCTCGGACGTAGCGAATTTCGCGATTACCTGTTGTGCTTGAGGCAATCGACACGAGAATTCTACCACCAAGAGAAAAATTGATCCTCCTTGGCTTCCGGGGGGGGGGGTAGATAGTGGCCGTGTAAGGCACATTAAGTTCTATTCCCTATGCCAAGGGCACCCCGTCTAAGCCCAGTCGAATCTTGGCCCCGGCGTGATATGGTGCGAAAATCAATTAAATGTCAGCTCAGCGACAAATATATCCAACCCCAGAACTGCTTTACCCCTCACCTTCTTCCTACATGCGCAGCCCGCAAGCACCTGACTCCAAACGCAACGTCTCCGAATGCCCATAGAGAAGGAAGGATGCACCTTCCAGCCCATCAAGCGAATTCGCCTATCCATGAGTCTCCACGGCTAGACACCTCATCAGCCAAGTTTCCCCCAGTATACTTGGTCACAATAATTCACTCGATTCTTCCCGACTTCACTGAGTACTGTACAGTACCAAAGGTGATAATAATATTATTATGATAGATGCAAGCGCAACGAATAGAATGGGAGGATCAACGCAGAGTCACCTCGAACAGACAGACCCACCCACTCCGCAGAAACAAACTACGACTAAATTTCCTGAGAAACTCCTTCCGATCCATCCATTTATCATACCTGTCGGATATCCCTTCAGCAATATCAGATATTACCGGTATCATACCACTTGTGCATCCAACCACCCAGCCAGCGGAGAAAGGCCCTGCGAAGTAAACGACAACAGGCGTGAGTTGTCCTCCTGACTAAAGTCCTCGGGTCGTGAGCCCAGTCAACGATACGACAGGTATGATATCAAACGTTACTTCCTCCCGGTGGTGTGTATCACTAGGGTGATAGGATCGATCCCGTTCAGCGGTCGGGGTAAGGCAGCCAAGTACCCAGTGAGGCTTTGAGTGGCTCAGGTGGTATGATATGATTACTAAGGGGGATGTTTGATTCGCCTTTGGTTTTTGCAAGGTTAGTGTTTGGCAGTGCATAGACTACCTTACTCAAGTAGCCGGATTGAAATCAGAAGGTGGCTAAGCGAGTCATGCGATAGGGACTTCTAATTCCAATCCAGCCGTTTGAGTATCATACAAACTTCATAAATTAGGGTTTAATCAATGTTTCGAGATATCATACCCAGAACTGGTAAAATCCCAGGCTTTCTTCCCCCACATTAAATAATAATACTATTTTCAGCACTATCATATTATTATTTAAGGCACAATCCCAAATAGATACAAATTGTTTTCTTATGTATCATATCATACCTTGAAAAGGTTCCCTAAAAGTGTTTGGCAACACGTAAATTACCTTACAAACCACGACGAGCCAAACACCCCCTCCCTAACTTCTCGCGTACCGTAATTCTAGAGGAGGAGCGCGCCGGCTAGATTTATGCTTTGGAAAAAGAAAAAAAGAAAAAAAAAAAAAAGTTCCTCCCTGAAAGGGACTATGATACGAGATTAACGAGCACGCTCATTTCTGCTAAAAACCTTGAGCGAATAGCCCCGATTCGTTCACGGCGGAAGGTGTCGAAAAGGAAGAGAAGAGTAAAATTATTCCATAATATTATTATTAACACTCACATCCTTCCCCTTATTTCCTCCTCCTCCTGAAACAACCACTACCCTGCGTACTATTGTAGCTCTTAGAAATTACACGATAGTCCCTACCGACGAGGTGGCGGAAGTGAGAGAGCGAGGGTCTAGTGACCAGGAGTGACTCTGCCGATACAGGACAGTCCGTGGGAGAAGTGGCCTTACCAACTCATCGCACGGCCCATTCGGGAGACTTCCCCCCCCATGAGATAGTCTATTCCTGGGACCTCGCAGGTATGGGTATTGATCGATTCTGGGGGCCTCGTGACTCGATCAGACACTAGATATCACTCGTCCTTGAGTCGCCGGCTTCGGCGGGCTTGAAGGCCCACGGGACGCACTAATAGTTGGCCGAACGACCAACTTGTAGGCGCTATAGCCACCGATTACATCCCTACTTCTCGCCCGCTTGTATCATAAAGTATTCCATACTTACTTTACTCCCAACGCCACCAAACTTTTTTGTCCCTGGATTGACACCCATACATTATTCAAAACCACAGAGCAGCAATTCCAAACTAGGTATCAAATTATACCCCCGCCCCCACCAAGAACATTCCCGATCCCTCAACTCGCCAACCTTTGATACCCCTCCGCCCTACGCTTAACTTCCATCATACCGAAGCACGCAGGAGTATGCACAAGATGGCCCCTCCTCTTCCTCACGAAGCCAGCAAACAATCCCGCGGCGAGTAATACTGCAACAGCACTCACAACAGCCAGATACCTGAACTCTGCGGGCCTCGCAAATATCGCCGTCATAGCATACGATCCCAGCTCGAAAGTATTTTGCACAGAGGCTTCTGTGGCAGAGAAGGATCCTCGATATCCTGGCTCCACTTCCTATTCATCCCAGATTTTCAGTCCCAGTTAGAAGCACGACAAAGAAGAGGAGGGGAAACATCTTGGATAATTATCTGCACAAAAAGATCAAACCCCCAGAGTCCAATCCTGCTAAATATGACTCCGAGAATCAACCCACCAGCCGCCATCTTTGGATCCTCCGAGAACCAGACTGTGCTAACGCCGCCGGCGACACAGAGGAGCTGCCAGTTCACGGACCAGAGGCAGCCGCGGATGGGGCCTACACGTGACATTACCAGCGGCGCGAGCCAGGTCGCGGAGATCTCGAAGAGGACGGAAATACCGCGGACACTGCTGATGTGGAGTGGGGTGTAGCCGGATGCGAGTAGGTAGGTTATCATCTGCGCACCGAAGTTCAGGACTGTGAAGTACACGATTGACAAAGCAAGGGATGGGAGGGCGGCAGAGTGGTGGAGGTATTTTGATATGGGAGTGTATATGCTGCGGAGGTATGAATGTGGTTGTGGTAGTGTCTCGATTCGTTCCTGATCTTCTAGGGGGGCGGAGGCGGAGGTGGGGTGTGTCTTGGGTTCTTGAAGGGCTGGGACCATGCGGTATACCTATCATACCCTTAGCCATATATATCGTAGAATAAGGTGGCATAACCCGAGAGTTAAGCTGACATCGGCAATGGCAAAGCACTCCACGCCAACGGATGCCAAGTTCAATCCCAGGACGACATATATCGCCACGACGGTGGATATCCCGTCGGCCGCCGAAACCGCCAATGGGCCAAGCAACTTGCAGAAAAGGTCGATCCTGCGCATTTGCGAGTTCAAGACTACACTCCTTAGATTAGCGGCACTACATTCTACAAACAAGCAAGCAAATGAACAAGCCCACACCTAGGAGCGCACCCTCATCACCCCCAGCAATTAAAACAACCTACAGCACCAAAATCAGCATACCCTACCGTATCTCCCCACCACAACCACCGCCACCAAAGGAAATAAATAAGAAAACAAACCCAATCCCTCTCAACGGCAATCAAATTCCCCACGGAAGCCAACTTCTCACAACACGCCAACACCGCCAAAACCCCCATCACCAGCGCACCCCCAGCCCCCTTACCCGCCGCTCCGACCCCATTCTTAACCACCAGCAAACCGCCGCAAGACAATACCACCGCAACCCTCTGCGCAACGATCGAAACCCTAACCACCCGCAACCGATCCCCAGAATCCACGTGCCGCCCCACCCATGGCGAGCACAGCACCGCCGAGACCCCACGCACCAGTGCATACAGCGAGCCCGGCAGGAGCGTGTCCGGGTGCAAGTTCGCGATGAACAGGAGTGCACCAAATTCAAAGACTCGGGAGTTCCAGGTTGAGAGGAGGTGGGAGAGGTATAGGCGTAGAGTTATGTTTTTGGGAAGGTGGCGCGGCGGGAGTGGGGGTGGGGGTGCGGCTGGGAGGAGTAGCTCGGTGCCTGATCGAGTATCCTCGCTAATACCTGACCCCATCTTTTGTCCTTTGTCCGGGGAGAGAGGAAGGGTGCTTCAGAATTTTCGTCTTGATGGTGTGAAGCGAGCTGAACCATAGAATATAAATTAAGTTACTTGCTCACCCGAGACCCAGGTTCGGCGAGCGGGGTGGAAAATCATACATTTACGAAATAAAATTCATTCCCACGTGATGCCAGCACAAATCCATCCTGTACGGGGACAGCTCTGCTCCATTGTACTGTAAACTGCAACCCTCAAATTCAGTATCATAACCTATGGCACAAAACAAAAAGGTTTCTTACATACATACACCTAAAGGAAATTCAGTTTACACATCTATCCGTGATCCCCCTCCCAAACAGCCCATCTTATAAGTACACAAAACCCACACTCCACCCCCGAGATATCATTCAGGTCACAAGCGCCTAGGCAAAAACCTCATCATGATTTTCCATCTATGAAACATCCCCACAACCCAAAGAGTAGATGAAGAAAAAAATAAAAAATGACGAGCGCCCAACAATGAAAAACACACACCTCCTTATGAGAAGTAAGAGCAAAAGGCAGTCCGCGACCCAGAAATAATTCCCGCCTACTCTCTTCTTTTTCTTTTGTCTCCATGTTGTGTCTCCGGCGTTCAATCTATGGATGAATATCGGGTGGAGGGACGCTCCGCACGAGCAAAAGGACGAGAGGGGGATCAAAGAGCAAAAACGAAGCTATAGAACGGGGAAAGCGATAGGCGCAGTAGATAGAAAATATCATACATTCACCCATACAATTATGGATAATAAAGAAGGGGGGAGAATGCTTATACTGGCTTCTCTCCAGTCTTTGTATCAACTCCACCCGCCGGTGCCGGGCCACCTTCTAATGTTGGCCCACCAAATACACCCTCGGGGATCTTGATAGGTGCGTTGGGAAGGATTTTCAGCTTATCTGGGAGCTTTTCACCCGCAATGACCTTCCTCATTTCATCCAGGTTGAGGCTTTCGTATTCTAGGAGCGCCTCTGCTAGACGGTCTAATTCTTTGCGATGCTCGGTAAGGATTGAAGTGGCACGCGCACGAGACTCTTCGATAATTCGGCGGACCTCCTTTTCGACGAGCTCTTTGGTCTTTGGGGAGAGATCCTGGTAGCCTTCCGATACGTCGACGTCTCCGACAAGTTCGGACATTCCCAATTCCATAACCATACGGCGGGCAATTCTAGTCGCTTGGCGAAGATCCTGCATGAATTTGTTAGTACGACGAGTTGGTAGAGTAGGTAAAAATAAATCCCGGGGTATACCGAAGAGCATCCACCAGTAACATTCTCAGTTCCATAAACAATCTCCTCCGCAATCTTGCCGCCAAGGGCAGAATCGATGTGGGCAATCATTTGTTTCTTTGACATGGAGAGTCTGTCACCCTCGGGAAGATATGAAGTAACACCAAGAGCCTGACCCCTGGGCATAATTGTAACCTTGTACACGGGAGTGTGGCCTTGGGTTTTCAGCCCAACCAAGGCATGACCTCCTTCATGATAGGCTGTCATTTTCTTCTCTTCTTCAGGGATGACAGCACTTCGCCTCTCGGCTCCCATAACAATTTTATCCTTTGCCCATTCAAAATGTTCGATTCCAACGCTGGTAGCCTTCAGCCTACTGGCCCGGACAGCTGCTTGGTTAACCAAGTTTTCCAACTCGGCACCAGAGAATCCTGGTGTGCCCCTGGCAAGAATAGAAAGATCAATTTCAGGAGCAATCTTGATATTTTTAGCATGGTGCCTGAGAATGGCGATTCTTCCACGGACATCAGGCAACGGAACGTTGATGTTCCTGTCAAAACGGCCGGGTCGGGTAAGAGCCTTGTCGAGAAGTTGGGGAAAATTAGTGGCAGCCAGGAATATAACTCCACTATTAGGGGAGAAGCCGTCCAAATCCACAAGCAATTGGTTGAGTGTCTGTTTAACATATGCCGCATCACGTTCATTGCGTTTGCCCCCTATGGCGTCCAATTCATCGATGAAAACAATAGCAGGTGCCTTAGCACGAGCCTGGGCGAAGAGTTCCCGAACACGCTTAGCTCCCACACCAACATAGACTTCGTCAAATTCGCTGCCGGACATGAAAAAGAATGGAACACCCGCCTCTCCAGCAACCGCACGAGCAAGAAGGGTTTTTCCGGTTCCGGGCGGCCCAACAAGAAGAACCCCTTTCGGCAATTTCCCACCAAGAGTTGAGAATTGGGTAGGATCCTTCAAGAATTCGACCAACTCCTGGAGGTCCTCCTTGGCTTCATCGCACCCATGCACATCAGTAAACCGGGCAGTTTGCTGAGACGCTTGAGCTTCGTTCGATTGGGTTCCGGTAGCTTTCCTCATCGGACCAGTGGCTTCAATGGCGAGAGTAAGGAATACCAATAGGAAATACGCAGTAAGACCAAAGTAGAAGAGGAACTTGACCCATTTGAACACAACCCCGCTGACAGATTCATCAACGACAACATGAATCGGGCTATCCTTGTCAGCCCCACGACCATATCCAGCAGTTCCAGAGGTGCCACGAGAAGTAGCAAAAGTCCCACCGCGAGACTGGGCAGCAATAGCTTGACTAATAGCCTGAATTTCCCCATTTGTCAAAGCATCGTTCTCCACGATTTCATTCCTTCTATCCAAGATCATGCGAGCCTTTTCGATTTGACCAGTGTTTTCAAGCGCCTTGACGTATTTGTCCTCACAAGCCCGACTTGTAGCATATTGTCCAGTTTGATAGCGATCGATAACGAATTGTGGAAGGTTGGCCCGGAGCAGCGTGTCGTAAAACTTTTCCTGGGCAACAACATTCTGTGGGGCAGCATTGGCAGCCTGCTCCGCCCGGTATAGAATATGTTGAGAGGGACCAGGAAGGATAAAAGTACGAGCTTGGTTTCGACTGACAGATCTAGGCGCCACCGGAAGGATACGACGAAAAGAGAAGACCGGAAGAGTAGAGAACCGTCGTGAAGTACCAGGAATCGAGGAAAAAGAAGTAGACCAGGGCTGGGTATTTGATTTCCTGAACGCTAATCTCCAATTAGAAACTACAAAATAGCGATAAGTAGAAATGAAACCTACCAGACTGAAGGATACCAGATGCAAGCAAAGGTGGCCCAGTATATTGAGGCGATCGCAGCTCCGGACAAGCTTTCATGAAATCGGGTAGTTCCGCGGCCGAATGCTAGAAACCATTATATGTCAGGACGAAATATTTCTTCACCAACCAGAACGCCAGTACCGGTAATACCTTAATCGGGGTCGCAGGTCTTCTATCAAAACCAGATGGCACATTTGTGGCCTGAACCGTTCTGCTCGCTGAAAACCTGATCCGAGACCAGGGAGACGCAATCGCGGTCGAGAGACGTAAAAGCAATCCCGGAGGAGCAGTTTGGAAGCCCTGAAGCACATTAAAAAAATGCAATTCTGCAGTATAAGCAAGTACAGGAAAGTGGAGGTAATGTACCTGAAGAGCAAGGCCTATAGGAATCTGAGAAGCCATGTCGGCCCCAGATAAAGAAGTGGCACCCAGCAAAAGCTCCTAAACAGTGTCCGCCGAGATAGCTGCGAAAAAAGGAGGTATCAGGAAGGATATAGATAAAGGAGAAACTAAGTGAAATAAGAAAGAGAAAATAATTAGAATGGTAGAAGCAGAGAAATGAAAGTGGGCAAATAATTGGTCGCTAGAAGCCACCTTGGAGGGGGAGCCTTTTTGAATTTTGCCATCACGACTCAAAAAAAATAGATCAAGATCTGTTGACTAATCCACTCATCTGATAATCTCCGGATCAATCAGTCACGTGCGAGCCTCAAATCTGATGTAATCAACATAAACCTTGCCGGATGACCTCGCGGCCCACGACCTTGGCTCAGCAACCCATCGCCTCTTTGCCCTACGGTTCTCAACTTCTCCTTCTCCTACCTGTTTTAAAGCATCTCCATAAGCTTGCAATGAGTGGGATCATAGAGTGGGCTTTTGGGCGGCGCCAAACACCTGCCGAGAGGCTCCGAAAAGTTTGTTTCCTAGCCACGTGCATCTAAGATTACCTTATCATGCTAATCATGGCCCCCCGGCAATAGCATCAACGAGCTCTCGAAAAGGCTCAACGGGAACTCGACAGGGAACGCATGAAGTTGGAACAACAGGAGAAGAAGCTTATTGCTGATATCAAGCGCTCGGCTAAGAATGGGCAGATGGGAGCATGCAAAATTCAAGCGAAGGATCTCGTTCGCACTCGAAGGTAATTTACTATCACATTTTCGTCATTGCTACGGTAATGTCAAGGTCGGGGAGCTCTTTGACCAGGAGGTGATAGGTATATCCAAAAGTTCTACCAAATGAAGACCCAGCTCCAAGCTGTGTCGCTGCGCATCCAGACCGTCCGCTCCAACGAGCAGATGATGGTATCCATGAAGGGTGCTACCACGCTCCTTGGCTCCATGAACCGTTCAATGAACCTCCCCGCGCTCCAACGCATCGCCATGGAATTTGAAAAGGAGAACGACATCATGGACCAACGACAGGAGGTCATGGATGACGCCATTGACGATGTTACTGGATTGGACGACGAGGTGGAAAGTGACGAGGTTGTCAACCAAGTTCTTGACGAGATAGGCGTGGACATGAGCCAGCTGGTGAGCGATAAACGCCCCCTCCCCTCAGCTACTACCTTAACCGATCACTAACATGCGAGTGGAACGTAGCTTGGGGAAACCCCCACAGGGCTTGGCAATATGAATGCCGCCTCTGAAGGGAAAGTTGCTCAAGCGGTTGGTGCGGACAGCATGGACGATGACCTTCAAGCCCGGTTGGATAGCCTTCGACGTTGATATCTGAACAATTTTGTTCTCCCCCGTGCTTTTATTCTCTTTATGGGTTTGGCGTTCGCTGTTATGTTAGTTGAGCTGTGTTAACTCCTCTAATCGACCTTAGTTGTTCAAGTTTGCTATTGTTTCCTCAGGACGGAAGGGCTGTTCGGGTTACCTTTTTTTTTTTTTCTTCTTCTTCCGTTTCTCGCTTGTTCTCATTTCCTTTCTACCCTATCACGTCTTGTCCTGTCATGTTTATCCCGCTTTTCCCTTCCCTCATCTTCTCCCCTCAGATAAATAAGTTATAGTAGCGAAAAACCACTGCGCACTGGCCATTTATAAAAGAAAGTTATGATTCCCAAACCGACGGTTCTCGGAAAAACTACGGTAGGCTGGGCTGTGAAGGAAAAAAAGAAGCTCGAGAGTTCGCGTAGACTAGCCCTACAAAAAAAAGTAAAAATTTAATAAAAATAAAAATTTTAAATTGGAATTTTCCCCCTATCACCGTATACGAGTACGGTACCGTACGGTATTATGCGGTACTCTATTGCACCCCACTCGATCCTGACTGCTTATGAAAGACCCAACGAGACGAGCTTCCATCCGCCAGAAGCGGCGTAAGGATCCTTCCTTTCATTCCTTCCTTCGATCCCGGGATCCCGATCCACACATGAGGGAACATGACAGGACGGAGCTCTCAACCCCCCCCCCCACCCGTCGCAAAGCAAAAACCAAGAGCACCTCCAGGTTCCAGCAGCCGAAGAAACATTTTTCCTTATTTATTTTTTCTTTTTTTTTCTCCCCTTCTATGGAAATTCCACCCCTTCCCGCTTTTTGCATGCGAGCGGTCCGAGTGGTTCTATCTAGCCACATATGACTGCAGTCCAGACCGCCCCGCGCAGACTATGTCTCGGAACTTACTCGAGTATCCATCCACCAGTGACACGGTAGTCACGGTGAGAAGCTGCTTCGACCCGTTGATTTGGGAGTCCGCTGTCGAAAATAGAGAGATTGCTGTTGGTCACCACGTAGAGGATCGGGTTTGGTCAGCGGGGAGGGAGGGAGAGGAAGGGAAGGATGGGTGGGTTAGATTTGCGTGTCCTTGTATTTGGGTTTGACGAAATGACAGATTAGGCGAGTGAGCGGTTGTGATGTTGTACCGGTGTGCTTGTGGGTGAGAAGATTGCTCCGTACCCTGCCCTGCTTAGCCTTACTCGAGTACCTTGCTTTGTCTAAGTTACGGCACTTTAATTACGATAGTTTACGAATCGGATATGGAGTGCACTTTTTACTATAGGAATTCGTTTTTTTTTTCTGCGACCGGGGAAAGCGATTCTGTGCTCGAGTACTTCCTGCCTCTCTCCTTTATGGCCGAACTCGAGGCAGCGAAACAGGAGTCTCAAAGGCTGGTTGCAGCACCGTAATCCACATCGGAGCGAGAACACTGTGACTGGAGAAGGCCCATACCGTACTCGTGTACAACCTTTATAGGACAGGGATTACCTGCATTTGGGTAGTAATTCTCGCTAAATCCGTGCTTTCTTTGCCATAGTCTATGAATGAATGCAGTCACAGCAGGCTCGGATCTTATCCTCATGCGTCCTCACTCGCTACAATAGCACCGTAGCATGGTGGCACCGTCGCACACCAGCCTGCTTCGCCTCATTTGTGGGTGCGCTTAACCTGGATCAGCAAACCAGGAAATCCCAAGGCGCAGATATTTACCGTCCACAAATGGAAAGAACAAGAATGGAAGGAAAAAAAACCACCACATGAATAATTCCATCCATTCTCAGTTCATTCCAGCGAGGGGGGGAAAGCCCAGACATATTTAATCAGCGCAACCAGCCCACTCAGATGACCAAATCCCCATTCTGAAATATACTCTATTGTATTCACAAGGTAGGAGGCAGGCAGGGAGAGGTTGGACCCATCACTCCTCTTTCCCACTGCAGCAGAGAAACAGTCGAGTTTCAGGATTCCCGCTCTAACCAAAAATAGGGATGGCAGGGGTAACTTGACTGTGCTCGAATGCGTTGCTCCAGGCGCAACGGGTGGAGAACAAAGTAATTGATCGACAGGGCCACATTCCACTTTCGGATGACAATTGAACGCGCGCGTCGCAAGAGCTGGTTTAGCTGTCAGGGGGGGCTGAGATGGGTTGGTGGGAGAGCATAGCACAGGTGTCAGCCATCATACAAAGTGGACCGGGACTAGCTTACGGCAGGGCAAGAGTACGAGTACTCGATTACGTTTTGTTCTGTTGGGACTTATGAGCCCCTTTTGCCACACACTTCTACTACTCGTACAGTACCGCATATGGTACTCCCACTTGTATCATACGAGTACTCGAGTAACCCCCCCCCCCCCCAACCCATACCGCTGACTCGCTGAAGATCAAGGTGACAACGGGAATGGGAAGGAGGTGGGTAGAACAGGGGGTGGGAAGGCTGGAAGGGAGCAGGAGGAGGAGGACCAAGTGTAGGTACAAAAGGTCTCACCGCCGCCCGGAGGGAAAGGCCTTGATAAAAGCTTCAAGATTTCTCTCTCTTCGTTCGTTCTTTATTTTCCTATCTTTTTTTAGCTTTCTTTCATTGTTTTCCTTTTGAACTATATTCTCCCCACCCTACTACCCGTTTCCTACATAAAGCATCTACGGTACGCTTACGAGTCCCATTTCCTCATATATATTTCCTCCTCCATCCTCCCATAGAATAGACATCTACCAATCCATCCACCTTGCTACTCTCTACAAACACAACTCGATTAATTCCTTTCATCAGTCCATTGAACGGGAAAGAGCCAGCATGAAGTCAACTCAAGTCCTCGCCGCTATCCTCCTAACCTTCCTCCCGGTGCTGGCTACCGCCCAAAGCAACACCACCACATCCGCCGCAGCATCTACAAACACCACCGGCAGCTCAGGGCCCACCTCCCTCCTCCCAACCGGCCTTACAACTGCCTCATCCGCGAACACAACGGCCACTGGCAACTCGGGTAACAATTCAACAGCCCCGACAAGGACCTCTACTGGCGCCAACAATTCCACTATCACCTCCTCCCCGGGCAAGAACGCTACCAGTTCCGGAAGCAAGAACGCCACTACTACCGCCAAGCCTTCCGGGGGGAAGAATAATATCACCACCACTATCGTCCGGAGTAACAGTGATGGGTCGTTGTCCACAGAGACGAGTGTTATCGTCGTTGAACCCTCCGAGACTGGTGGTGCGAGTGGGGGTCCGGGTGGTTCCGGCGAGAGCGGGTCCACGACCGGAGCCGGAGGAGCCCAGCCCTCTGAGTCGGCTGGCTTGAACAGTGGCGTGGGATCGGTACGTGCCGGGTCGGTTATCGGGAGTGTATTGCTGGCCGGGGGAATTCTGGTTTTCGGTCACCTCGTTTAGGGTGTATGGGGTTGGTAGATTGATGGGAAGGCAAAGTTTGCATTTTTTTTTCTTTTTTCTTTTTTTCTCATTGGAGAAAAAGAATGTAATTGTACACCGTTGCTCTTTAATCATTGGACCTTTTCGTACGGGGATTTTCCCGTAAAATTGTACAGTAAGGGGAGCAGATTGGACGGTCGAACGCAACCGGTTTCTAGATGGGCGGCTCGACCACGGTCGTCAACTGTTTGACAGCTCTCAGAAGGGCAAATATCAGGTCGGGATGGCAACGGGGCGGGGGGGTTAACTCTTTTTTTTTTCCTTAATCATTATTGGGGGTGCATTATCATCATACTGGGTCTTGCTCATTCAATTTTTCATTTTTCATTTGTTTTTGTTTTTTATAAAAAATCATTTCCTCCTACTCGTACACTTGTACTAAACTTTTATCGATTATCCACAAAGCCAGTCATTCTTTGCAAGAAAAACTAATCGATCAAATCATCTTACCCATCGTAGAAGGGAGAATGGTATCGCGTCCCTACCACCGGTGTTCCAAAGTGCTACTATGGACCAGCAATCAGCCGTCGCATAAATCCTCCGAAGGAATTACAAGTACTGTACTTAGGAACAGCACCGCACCAACCAATTTAACATCCAGGCACCGTCATCAAACGAGCCCGTTTGACTTGGCTCCGCTTCGTCGCTGCCGCCCGTGAAACCGGACGGCTCGTTTCGTTCGTTCGTTCGTTCGACGTGTGCGGTACAAGAACAGTAAAGTAAACCACTGTAAGTTTCGGACCTTTTTTTTTCTTTCTTTTTTTTCTTTTTCTTTCTGCATACTGTTGAAGACGTTTGGGGCGTGATCTGCCGCTTTCTCTTTCTTTTTTGGAGGGGGTTGGTTGTTGTGGTAGGCGCTCGGTACGAGTGCAGTACTGGTACATACAGCACGAGTACAGTACGATACAGTAATGGTAGGGAGTGAAGGGGGGCACACACACCCGCATGGAAAAGTCGGAGGTTCAATGGTCTTGGCGGTATTGCCCCTGACAGGGAGAGAGGGAGAGAGAGAGAGGGAAGGGGAGAAGGGTGTGATGATGATGATACGAACTTGATGGAAGTAGCCTTCACGAATTGGTCGTTAGAGTTTTTATATATATCATAATCATAACTTGTAATGACTTATGCGAAAACCGACCGGACCGGTTATGATAACTTTTAAGCGCAGACTTTTCCAAATGGAATTATTTCACTCTAATTCTTTTTTTCCTCTCACTCACGCCAGACTGGTACGATACTTGTGCTTGCACTTAAAGTCTGACAAGACAGGAGGTTTTGAAAGTGCCTGTACTGTACGAGTACTGTACTAGTACAAATACTGCAAGTTTTTTTTTTTTAGTAATGTCCGTCTCCCGGACCCGGTAGCTTACTCGGGTACTGTACAGTACTCGTAGACTGCATATATATGATACCTTGGCAGTGGGGGCCAAAAAGCCTCCCCTAACGAAGAACGACAGTTGATACTTATCATACTCGTTTACGTTGATGGTCTATCCACCGCTCACAAATCGAATATTCCCAGAACCCATGGTGCCTACGAGCAACTATGTAAATATCATAGTGCCAAGCGGCGTGGAGCGCTGAGTAAAGTTAGTAATGCCCTGAATATTATGATAACTTGTAGTTCTGGTCGCTGGCTGTGCACGGATTTACAAAGTAGAAATGCCTACGTACTAAGTACAGTACTCGTACCGTACACTCGTAATGTCATGACGTTTGCACGCGTGGGGCGGACTCGAGCAGGGAATTAGCTAGGTAGTGGTGTGTGTTTTTACAGAGAAAAGAAAAAAGAAAAAAGAAAAAAAAAAACCGTCACAACATTACGAGTACTGTACTGTACTTGTATCATACTATTGTACTTCTTCGAGGATCGTGGAGTGGAATAGGAATGTGCGGTGGTGTAATGCACTATCCTATCTCATCATCGAGTAATTTTCTTTTTTTCTCTTTAGTTGTTGTAGCTATCCAGTCCACGGGGAAATATTACTCGAGTGTTGGTACCGGTACTACCGACAGGGGGGAAGGGGGTAGACTATGATGGGTATGATAGGAAGGAAGGAAGGAAGGAAGGAAGGAAGGAAGGAAGGAAGGAAGGATAGCAAGATCACATGACCAGCAGAGGCGGTGCTTCACAGCACTGTTTTCGCACCTGGTACGATACTTGTAAATTATACAACTCCTATCAGGACGACGGAAAGAAAAAAACCAAAAGTTTTTTATGTTACACCGGTTGCTAACACGATGCCCACTGCGAGTGTAACATACAAAACTTAGGTGCTGTACTGTGCAGTACCTCCGTAGAGATGCCTCATAGCTCTGGGATGGTGCCGGGTGCTTTCAAGATCTGGAATAATAGAACCACAGGCTAAGCTGAGCTGGGGCATTGGACTTTCTTTTTCTACTTGTATCATACTTGCAATACAGGTATATCTTAGAGAAGGGCTGAGCGTCTTTCCTTTTACTGGGCGATTCCCTGTGTATGATACTTGTACTCCAAAGGAGAAGCACAAGAAGCCCTATGATGGGGCTCAATTACCCCGGCTCTTATGACCATGGTGTGTGGGTTTTGGCGTACAGTATCGCACCGGCCGGTACACTCAGGATCATTGGATCGTGATCCACGTAGGGCTGAAATAACAATCTATTTATACCCGCGGTGGGAAATTGCGGTGGGCGAAGCGTGATCGTAGGAGTACCGTATTTAAAACAAATTGGGATCCTCCCTCTCCTTCTCCAAAGTGGAGTGGTTTGGGAGTGGAACGGATCAGCCAATGTCTTGAATTGCCCGCTTTGATGGATTGGATGGCCGATGTGAACTGGAGACATCGGATAAATTACCGGTGGATGAGAGGAATTTTTCAACTGTGAGGGAATTCTGTAGCCGGAACAGGAAGACTTTTAGTAATGGTGTTGCTGATTTGCTAAGAGTGGGTCACTTTTTCACATGTTAATGCCTTGGAAATCATCTATTGGTAGTCCTATGCTCCTACGATAGAAGACCTTTTTTCTGTTAATAATCTTTAACTTTATCCTGTTCGGACATTCTAGGCCACTATACCATACCATATTCACCAGTCTTGCAAGCCTCTACCCGACCACTCGAGTAGAGTATCTCTCTCTCTTAGTCTAATTCCAACTTTCGTGTCGACTCACCTTCAGACTCCGAAACTTTCCCATCAACATCACCTCCCAACACGAGCCCTTTCTTTATCGAGACCCCTATTCTTAGAATATCATTCACTACAGGCATCCGTGACAGCAACGCGGGGAATTTCTCACGATAACAGATGGTGTGGTTTTATCATAATATTATGAAATTGCGAAATACGTTATATCAAGAACGCTCAAGAGGTTGCTGTATTATATAACCTGGGAGGAAATCGTGTTCCTGGCCCCGACCACTTGTTCCCCCTATACAGACCGGTTCAATCATTTTAGTGTGAGGGGAGGCTATCTACACTCCCAACTGCTATTCAGGATCAATGGGGGCAAGGGAATACATTTATCCTGTTTTTTATTTATTTATTTACATTTTTCACGTTTCCCTGCCGGTAGGTGAATTTGCCTCTTTTTGTTTTTCGAATGGGCCTATGGACGGAGATAGTGCGATACTAAACATCGAATGCATTATGGGAGCAGATGAGATCCATCTTCGGGAGGAGGGAGATTATGAGCACTAATCACTGATTTGTGATAACCTCGCTCGGGGTACTGTGCCCGGCTCTCAAGTCGGGAATCACGAGTTGGAAATGGGTAATAATTATGGAGGCAGCGCTCTGGGATGGAAGAGTAACTTATTGCGGAATTTATCAAGAAAGTACGAGGTCTTGCTACTACTAGTTGTGGTAGCTGGAATTTTCGACCATTATTTTTTGGATATTAGCTACAAAGTCGGGAGTTCGAGATCTTAATGTTCATAGGATATCACTCGAACATTTCTCATGATCTCGGTTCTTCCCAAAGAGTGGGCGGCATTTTAGGCCTCCATCCCACTAAAATAGTAATCAAGCTACTCCATCTAACCCAGGGGGTTTTAAAAAAAATCCACAAGGGGAGAACTACAAGCGCAAGATGATATATCACCGCCTCGAGCGGCCTATGCAAGACAAACGTGAGGGTCTCTCTCAGAGTACCAGAGCACATGCATACTTCCGGAGCGATAGGGGAAGGAGAAAGGAAATTTAGGCGATATACCGCAAGTGATTATTCAACCTATCCTTCACTGTCATATCCAACATAAACATCGAAAGAAACCGCACTAACATTGACCCTGGGCTGACTTGGAGCCTCGGGCGGATCCTGAATCATCTCTGGTGTTGCCGAACTTTGGCCAATGCTTTTGTGCGGAAAGCTGGATGTAACCCTACTGCTTGTCTTGCTAGTTTCGTGTGCTGGTATGGTGGAATTTGGCTCGGTTTGATATGCATTGGATCTCGGGAGCTCCTCTTCGTCAGCCGTAGAGTCCATATCTGCTGGTCGCTCCGGCACCCCGTGGTTTGATTCCGAAATCACAATAGCCTCTTCGAAGTGACTCTCAAACGCTTGGCTATCTTCGACCCCACTTTCATCGTATCCGGGAGGTTCTGAAAGCTTCACGGCCGGAGTGTCTTTTAGAACAGGCTTGTGCAGGTTCTCAGGAGGGCTGGGGTTTTCAAACTTTGCAGATATCAGTACTTATCCCCTGGTGGGGGGAGAGAGGCGCACGTGGTGGGATATCTTGACTAGCGGATCAAAGTATTGGACTTCCTTTATCTTCGCCATCTCGGGTGTCTTGACAACCCGATACTTGACGGGGCTCCCATTCACGGTTTTCTTTTGGCGCCCGGTACGGGTAGTAGAAATTTGTGCAATGAATCCTTCTTCTAAAAGGCGCCTTGTAATCTGTGATGCTGTTGGTAGGTCACACCCTGTTCTATCATTAACTTTGTCCGGACCGAATTGAGCAGTATAGGAACAGCCTTCAATAACATACCAAGACCATTTGAAAAAGCCCTGTTAGTCGCTGGAAAAGAGCCCTTGTCCCAAACAAGTTTCACAGCTTTTCGAAACAACGCCAACCCACGCATCTCTTCTAGCAGCCTTTCCTCAAACTTGGAAAGAAGACAAGAATAGCAAACCTGATTATCCGGGATGCGTGGGTCTTGGGTCGAGGTAAACCCATAGCATTCCGTATGCTGCCAACATTCGCACAAGTCACAACATATCATATCCTCCGATAATTCTTTACTACCGCATTCACACACAATTTGGTGGTCGTCCGCCCGCACTGCTCTCGTAACCCCCTTTCCTTTAGCTTCAGTGATCACCTTGTTCTTCACCAATTCTGCCTTCTTTGTGTCGAGCATCTTCAATTTATATATCTTAGAAGGCGCCTCTTCGGAGAGGTTGGTGTCTGTTGACGGTATCGTTGCTGATACATCTTGAGGTCTAGAGAGGTGTCTCCCAGTAAGTGTTCTTAATGAGATCCGCTGCTCAGGTAATTGCCTCGAGTCGGCTGTAGTTGCCTGTTTGTCGGCCCTAGGGGGTCTCGGGGGCTTCTGCGGTTGTGTGGCTAGATTTTCCGGTCGAAGGCGAGTGTCAGTATTGGTGGAAGGTCGGGGGGAGCACTCTACAGGCGGATTTTGAGTTTGCTCAAAACCGAGATTACAAGGCTGCGTTTCAGGTATCTCGCTACCTCGATCAGATGGCACAAGCATTCCTCGAATAGCCAACCTCTCTTGTGTTTCCCGTCCAGGTAGTCGGCTAGTTGGGCCGGATTTTGGTGGCATCTGGGTGTTATGGCTCGTATTTGGAGCTACTCTCCGCTCTTCCACAAATCCGACCTCACAGGGCGGAGAGATGATGGCTGGAGACCCTTCATTTGTGTTGGGTATTCTGTGGGTGTCTGATCCTTTTTTTTCATCCTCAGACGACCTACCAGACCTCAAATGGGGTTGTACTATGTCCGTGTCCATGGTGATAAACCTTGAGCCTCGCCGTCGCCTCGGCCGTTCCTCCGGATCGACTTCGCTCAGGCTAGATACTTTAAGGGCAACACTGGGCTGGAAATATTAGCTATATGACTTCGAGATTCAATAACGGAGCACGGACGTATGATATCCAGCATTCAGTTCACCACAGTCGAGTTTTTCAACTGCCTTAGATTCGTTCTCACGGATTCTGAGGGGGAATGCAGTGGGTGAGAGTCGGTAAAAGTTTGGCGGATCATAATCCTTAGGGGTCCCGTCCAGGTAATGCAGGCGAATGGTGAGCCAGCGCTTGTCTTGGTGGAGTGAGTCAGCAGTGGCTCATAAATTAGCAATCGGAGTCTTCGTAGATCCTTACCAGGGAGCGGGGGGAGATTCTGCAAACGAAGGTCAATAAGTTAGATGTTTTCATGAGGAGTAGTAACTCACCTGAGTAATGACTATAAGTCTTCTGATCATTAGCTGGAGGTTTTTATTTGCATCGTTGGCGGTGACACCATGTCCATGCATGTCTGTAACCTTAAGGCTAATGGAGGGTCCATCATCCTTTTCACGATAGGTAAAGGAGAAGGTGTACGACTCCACCACGGTGTCGGGGTGTTTATCATCGGGGTATATTGCTAGCTGGACTGCCTTGAGATAGCCTCGGCGAAGGGCATCAAAGATCCCGATTTCCTACCAGGACAAGCGGTTAGGATTGCTTCAAAATAAAACAATATTTAAAAAGAACGGGAGCTTTACAAGCCAATCAAGGAGTTGGTCTGCTTCGCATGAATACCCTCTTCTCAGCCTCTTGATGCGAGTCCCGTTATTGCCCTTCTTGAAGAACGCTTCATCGTCAAGGTCACTCGTAAATGAACGATAACTAACTGCAGTTGAGGAGCTGCCTCCGTAACGTTTTTCCACAAAACATTCTTCTGGAAGAAGGCCTCTGATAACCACAATTGAGTTTAACATTATCCACAAAGTGCAAAGCGATCGAGATTATGAACATACCGAAGGAATGAGAGACAACCAATCTTTCTGGGGTCAGCACTTCGTTTACACCTGTACATCAGCCATCGGTAGATTAATAAAAGGCTTACCGAGGCTCCAAGCAAAGTCTGAACAACTTCTAAGCTTTGCTCAAGTTTGAGTTGCTGATCCAGACTCCTAGTAGAGCTCTTGCTTTGCAAAACCTCCCGTACCTGAGTTTGTGGTTGCTGAACCCTTGGGGGCTTGGTAAGGAGAGCTTGCCCAAGTGCCATGTGAAAGAAAATATCACTGATCCTCAATGTCTCGAATCTTGCAGTGGGTGTAATTGCGGGAAAATACGACAAGTGAATATATGAAAGCAGAAATACAGATCTGGCAAAGTATGATTATGTGAAGAACCATGGAACGGAAATAGGGAGATGAAAGAGCAGATAGAAGTGATGAGAATAGAAAAAGGGAGTGAAGTAGATGAGGGGAGGAGTGGAAGATATTTGTTACTAGGGATTACTGTACCAGTAGCGGTGGAAAGCAAACACGGCGATCCCGAAAGGCTTGGGCAGTGCGTGTACTGCAGGAAAATCACACATGAAGGACGCTAGAGCTGCGATCAAGGGCGAACACTCATGTCATGCCCTACAGAGTCCTGAAGAATGACATTTACGCTGAGCATTAAGATGATGGGTTTTGGAAATCATAAATATTGTTCGTACAGTACAGTACAGGCAGTTGGCCGTTGATCCTTTGTACAGATATAAGATAGATTGAGGCGGTGTTGCAAAATGTATTATTTGCGATATAAGCAGTGGCAATATACCCCCACGGTTGTCCAAGTTTCACGTCGTATTCCCAACGTACGAGTACATCGATGTCTCCGGGTAGTGTGTGATTTTCCCAGTGTCAATACTTCCCCTGAGGGTAGTAACAGAGTGATAATCCGCGATTAATCCCAGGTCGGCCTGATGTTCCAATTAGTGCACCAAGATAGATTACAAATAAAAAGGCGGGGTCGGCGAGACCAGTGATCCATGTTACTGCACTCGAGAAGACTGCCTGTTCCACATACGAGTATTAAAACTTCGTCCCAAGCTTCATTCAAAGATATGTTAATTCCAAAACCGTGGCTTGAGTGACCTCTCAACATAGAGAAATGCTGATGATAGTCTAACTTGTCCTACAAGGAGTCTACCGTAGTATAGGTCGTACCATAAAAAGCCTTGGCACCAGTTTGCCCCAATACGGTAAAGTACTCGCACTGTGCAGTATTGTACGGTCACTTCCTAAGCCATGCAATCACCCATCATGCCACCACACAGCGTATCGATAACACTTGTCTAGTACCGTAATTTAGCTGACCCCGCCAAGCTGCCATCATCAACATCCATCCCTCCATCCCCTCCACGCCCATCCCTTCCTCCCTTCCTTGCCAAAACCCACCCAGAACTAGTTAAACATCTAAGTTTATTTCGCTTCACACCATCTCCCTGAGCTCTTCTTTTCTGTACTTTACAACTTGCGAGCACCCCTTTTGCTACCCACGGCAATATCCGTGCCCGAGTTGGAAGTTGAAGGTCTGTTTGCTCCCCCGTCCGAATGAGATACTTGGTTTTCTACTTGTCGGTATCTAATACACCACGACAAACAGTAGCGACGGTAGCACAGCAAAAAGGTACCCTAGAAACAACAGAGGTGGGAGCGAAGGAAAACCTACAATCATGTCTATCAAGTAACTTCCCTACTCCCTCCCTCATCACTATCCCCCACCCATAGCAGATACTAACAATTGACCGTTTGAAACAGCTGGGTAATGCTCTCTCCCACCCCGCCACACACATTCATCGCCCTCCCAAACGAGCGGTCCCTCTACCAATCCCCAGCACGCACGGGGATATCCTTAACCACCACATCCCCACACCGGGGTACTCGCCCCTTATCGATTAATAGCAATACCGGGACAGCATACATAACAAACCAACGCATAATCTACATCCCAACTGCCAAAACCTCCGACTTTGAATCCTTTGCTTGTCCAATTGCGAACCTGCATGATACACACGTGGCCCCGCCATTCTTTGGGCCGAATGTTTGGAAGGCCGTTGTCCAGCCTGTTGCTAATGGCGGACTGGGAGGAGGGGACAGAGGGGGGGTGGAGTTGAAGCTGATTTTCAAGGATGGCGGCGCGTTCGATTTTTCTACAATCTTTGAGAGGTTGAAGGAGAAGGTGCTCAATGCTAGGGAGACAGGCGTCAGCGCTGAAGCAGTGCATTTAGATGAGTTGCCGACGTATGAGGATGCTAGGACCGGGCAGCCATCCTCTTCTGTCACCACTGCCGGCGCTCCTCCTTCGCCCGCTGCAACCGCACCTGCAATGGTGTCGGAACCACCTGAAATTACCGTAATACAGGCGGACGCTGACCCCTCTATCCCCAGTGGTCCTCCGCCCGGCTACGAAGAAGCTCAGCGCGAGTCTGTCGCGGAAGAGCTCGAGAGACAAATTGGGCAAATAGCCGACGCCAGAATTCAGTAGACAACCTTTTTTCCCTCCTACTTTTCGCGTTCTTCTACTTCCACTTTTAAAACTTACTTCGTTCTGCGTCCCTTTATTTCCTTTCTTCAATTGGGATTCACTTAAACCGGTTTGTTTTCATAGGGACGCCTGGACTGGCTTGGGGGCGTCAGGAGATAAAATTATCACTGTCCGTGCTGAGTTTTTTCCTTCAACTCCCTGCATACTATTTTTACTACCCTACTTTTTTATCTATTTTCATATCTCGCTTGAGGGTTGAGGGAGGGGTGAGTGTAAGATTATCATAAGTTGACCGATTGCGGATTACCGGCCCACCGACCTTGCCGTTGCCAAATGTTTGCAGAAGAAAAGTATATAGTTTCGAAAGTGAAATGAAGCATGACCCCCCCCCATAGATCACCGCAAATCACTTTTTAGTAACCCAAACCTCAACAGTACTCGTCCTCCTCCTCCTAACATCCTCCCCCCCCTCCTCCTCCAGCCCTTCCCCCTCCCCTCCCCCCTCCCCTTCCACATCACTCTCCTCCCACTTCCTCTTAAACCCGCCAACCTCAACAACATCATCCAAAACCTCTATATCCCCTGTACAAATCCTAACTCCTTCCCCCTCCTCCAAAAAGAACAAGCCCACCTGCAACGCCTTCTCAATCGCCCGACCACTAGCCTTGATGAGAACCTCCCCCGGCGCACTCCCGAGAAGCACTCTCGCACGTTTGATCGCCGAGACGAAGGGTGTTCGGTGGGATATGTAGATCGTTTTCGGTCCTGAAGAGGTGGAGGAGGGGGGGGGGATTGGAGGGTGGAGGAGGGGGCGTTTGTGGAGTTTTTTATCTACGTCTGGCGGTTAGTTGGGTGCCAGGGGGGCGGGGGGAGGAACGTACGTGCTGGGAGGGGGGGGGGAGGTGGTGGCTTTTTGTGAATAAAGGAGGTGGGGGGGGGATTAGCCATTTTGTATATCTCGGGGGGGGGGTTGTGGGGAGTTTGATTGATGATCCCTTCCTTCCTTCCTTCCTCCCCTTGCAAGGTTGTTGCTGTGCCGGAGTATATAAACGGGTGTTACCCGGATATTCTCTTCTGCGGTGCCTTGATCTTGGTTTGCCGGTACAATTTTTATGAAGCGGATCTCTGAGTCGAATCGCCCTTGTGGCAGTGGTTGTTCGGCCGAGGGGAGTGTTGGTGTAAGGTGATGGATGGTTGTAAGGTGCGGGAGTGGCTTGACTTATCATACCGGTATAATACTCGTACCTGCCTGGCAGGTGGATCGATAGAGTACCGGTAGGGTTGTCGCCCCGGATTGAGTGGGGCAGAGTACAATTGACGGGTTGTAATTATATCTCAAGATGCAATAAATAAAACAGGAGAGAATCAGTGATTTGGAGAAATGGGTTTGTTTTCGTTTCCATCGGGGAAGGGCAGTGAGATACCGGTATCCGACCAGCATACCTCCACAAGCCCACCTTTCCAACCAACCCAGCCGTTACGCCTTAACTAGCATCGTGCCGTCACCTCTGCCCCCACCGTGCCCTTCCAAAGATCTTTTGCTGACAGTATCATAGTTCAAGTTAATTTGCCGTATGATATTACCGGTATTATGGTATACCGGTACTCGAGTATACACTTTTGCATGAGCTGCTCTTGGGGGGTGGCAGAGACATGCTAACGTGCTAATACGGGGTTTCCCGTACTTGTTACCGGGTTACTCTCCCCGCCCAGCATGGTTGTGGCGTGGATGTGTGTAGCTGAGTATACCACTCGAGTACGAGTGATCTGGAGTGAAGGTCATGTCGGGGAAGGAAAGAGAAGTGGTTCTATCGTACATGTGCGAGATGATATTAGATTCTCGATGATAAGTAGCGTGATAATAGCGGTATTGCTAGTACAGGTGGCAAGTAGCTTAAGCATGTAGATGTGATGAGGCGAAACACCATCATGAGAGTAGAGTACTACAAGATAATATTATTATAATAATAAAAAATGAGACAATCGTTGGCGGTAGGCTAGCTGTTGAGGAAGGTGCTGCTGCTACCCACTACTATGATACTACTACTTCTACTAGGGTGGTATCTTCAGTAGGGGCAACTAGAGCTAGAAGGTTACTAGGTTACTGGGAAGGAAACTCTGAAGTATGATAGGTAAAATTGAGAGGAAAAAAATAAAATAAAATAAAATAAAATAAACAGAAGAAAGGGTAGCTAATGAACGACTGCGGTAAAAAAAATTCGCAACATTACAGTAAATCTCTGTTCCAATAAAAGTTGAAAAGAAGAAAAGAAAAGAAAAAAAAATCAATCAAGGGGAAAAAGAAATAAAACCCTGCTATGCAACAGAAAGAATATGTGGTAGAGAGACTTTTTGTTTTCTCCACTCCTTGGTGATTCTCTTCAGTCATTTAGCAAACAATGAAACTCCGGATCCGTTTTGAACCCCCTCGCCCAATCCCCTGAAATTACAACCCGCAGTAACAACACCAAAACACCACTAATGCTGATTTCTTGCCAGTCCTTGTTTTGCTTTCATTTGCTGTGTCATTTGTTAGTGAAAGGGGGAAAAAAAGAGGAAAGAGGAAAGAGTTAGACACGCGGAGAGCTCAAATACCTCGATTCTTAACTTCAGCTGGCTTGTAACCTCGGCGGCCCGCTTCCAACTCTCAATGGAATCTGCACCACCTCTGTTTCCCGCTGCGCTTGCCCGTCCACTTTCAGTGCCTTCGCGTAAAGTTGGGGACATTCGGGAACCCCTGTCATATCCATTCTCCTTGTCCTCACCCGAAAATGTCGAAGCGAAGCTAAGGCGGTTACCGGCGCCCCTTCCTACGGAGTCGTTTCTTCCACTGTTGTAAGAGCCATTTAGGCCATTATCACGATAAACATGTTCCGAGATATCGGTAGGCGCCGGTGAGGTAGGACGCACCGCACGAGCCAGTTCCCGTTTCAAACGCTCCATTTCACGCTGCTGCTTATGAACAGTAGCTTCGGCAGTTTCCGCGTCAGAGCGGGCACGGACGAGTTGGGCTTCCTTGGCACGAATTGAAAGATTATCCCGTGTATGATCTTCAATCAGTTGAGCATTCTATTGGGTAAGATGGTAGGTTAGCTTGATTAACAGACTGATGAGTGGCAGCGGAGAGCTGACCTGAAGTTGCAGTTCATTGATTTCCTGAAACAATTTCGCCTTCTCTGCTTTCTCTTCTTGAATTTGTCTTGCCCATCTATCCTTCTCAGCTCTCAGCTCTTCTAATTCAGCCTTTTCCAGAGCGCTAAGGCCTGAATCGACCGCTCTTGCAGCGGGTGCCACCTCCTTAGCCAACGGCCGGCTAGCCAAACCTCTCCCACCAAAGGCCACCTTGGGTGCTGGCGGTTCTTCTTCTGGAGAGGGGGCTCGCGGTGCAGCAGCGCGCTTCGGTGAAGCTAGAGCACCTGAACCCCCTGCACCTGATGGTTTTTTCAACCTTAGACCCGTAGGGCCGGCTTTTGGTGCGTTCAATTTGCTTGGAATGGCCCTCGGGGGATTCATGGGTCGTTGAGGCTCCTCTGTGGGCGGTGGAGGAACTGCGGCTACAGGAGGTGCCTTCTTTTTCAATCCAGGTTTTCCGCCCAAGATCTTCTTCATAGGAGGAGCCTTCGCAGCTGGTGGAGGAGCAACTGGTTTCGGCTTTTCCTTTGCCTTGACCTCGGCGGTCTCAAAAAACTCCTTAATTTTAACCTTTCTGATTTCGTCTAAACCATCCAGGAATGGGTTCATCTGTCGTTCGCCCAAAATCTTCATCAATGTTCCCATAGCCTCAGCAGCTCCATCACGGGCAGGAGCTGTAGTGTCACTTAGAAGTTTTCCGGAGGCTTCAGCACTTGACTTGGATTCCGGTCCTTGGGCGGAACTTCTATGAGATAGGCCAACGACA
>NW_003298844.1:35101-78748 GCF_000151645.1 Tuber melanosporum | reverse complement strand
CCGCCTGTCCCTCTACTAGTCCCATTCCTGTAACCCCTAGAGAATCGCAATGTCTCCAATTTAACATTCGGGTTTTTGTGCTTCATATATTCTAGAATGTCTTCGAGGCAGTCTGTAAGAGAAGTCTTTGGTGGCTATTAGTAAGAGCGCTGGACAAATGTGTTCGCAACATAATAGCGGGGGGCATACCGCGCCAAAGATTGCATCCAAGGCTTTAGCCAGTGCCTCTACTACGGTCGGTTTCTTCTCTTTCAAGCGTTCAAGAATAGGTGTCATGATTGAGGACCTATGCCGCCCAAAAGCTTTCCTCAATCCGTTTGCGAGTAGTTCTACGCAGTTAGCAGCTACTGTCACAACCACCACGTTTGCATCTTTCATGGATTTTGCCAAGGCCCGGATAATTTCATTGAAATCTCCGTCCCTAATCCTAGGAACATTGAGCAAGGCAAACAGTGATTCCAATGCGTCTTTCCGATCCTTCCACTTAGTTGAAGCAATCATCTCATGGAACTGGCTTGGAAGCTTTGAAAGAACGTCAACAGGCTCAGCCAAATCAAATGCATCCACATCCGCCTCGACTTCTTCCTCCTCTTGCTCTTCTTCGCCACCTGCCATAGCTTGCTGGGACCGTAATAGTCTCTCTTGTTTTGGGGACTCATCCTTGACTTTTTCAAAAGCCTCCTCGAGTTCCTTCTGTTGAACAGGCTTCAAGTCATTAAAAAACATGGGTTTCATTGCATCTTTCAACCATTTGTATAACTCGATAGCCAACTTGGTAGCCTCTGCTCTGACGTTCTTATCCGCATGACCAAATAAGGCCGGGAGCGCTTTAAGAACAGGCTTTGGATCTACTGTTCGTGCACCAAAAGCTGAGTATATTGAGGTAAAGGTTGTAATGGTAGCCGCAATGATTTTAGGCATTTTGTGTGAGAGATATGGAGCCAATTCATCTAATACGGGGCCGGGTGTGTCAAGCTCTATATATAAAAGGACAGCCTCAAGAGACTTCTGTTTGGTCCCTGCACGGGTAGAAGAAAGTCCCTTTTCGACCAGCGGAGAGATCGTGTGGGACCGGGATCTGCAAAACAATAAAACAAATCACTGTTAGTTTTGATATCCCTCAAGCAAGCATAGGATGAGATCCTTGGATCCATGTACCGTAGACAAGCGTTCACTCCACCGTATTGTAAGAAGGCACAGAGCGCAGTGATACCTTCTTGTTGGGCAGCAACATTGGAATCAAGGACAATTTTTTTCCAGAGACCAGAATCCATAAGCCAGTCTCGAAAGCATGGTGCACCTTCATCGGGCGATTTTGCAAATTCGCTACAGGAAGTGAGTAATTAGTCCATGGCCGAGTGATGGAAATCACCAATAAAACTTACGCAGCCGCTTCTTCGTAGGCCGCTTTGCGGACTTTCCAGACCTTGTGAACTGCTCTGTCAGTGAGAGGGAGGTTGGAGTAGTCGGGTTCTTCTTCAGCCATTGTGAATGTTCTCCTAAACAGGCAGAGGGAAAAAAATGTAAGCAATCGCACGGACGGACGAAGAGAGGGGTAAGACGAGGGGAGATGGAAGATATACCTATAAGAGGGGATGTATCTCTATTGATAACAACAGAGGGTATATGGTTGGGGTGGTTGGGTAGTGGGGTTAGGAGCAAAGATAGGAAGGGGTAGGATATCGGATGAGGTAGATGGAGGTTAAGGCGTTGTCGTGTGAAAAAGAGCGGTGGAAGAAAGCTTCGTTGATTCGTTGGTTTGGTTGCTGGCAACAGGGGAATGCCAAGACAGTTTTGAAGGCCTTTTTTTATTATTTTTTTATTTACTTTGGTTGCCATGGAGAGTTTGTGGTGAATAGTGCTAATTTGTCCGGACAGGGAAAGTTTGAATGCCAATTACCGTATGATACTCCGTTTGTCCAGGATCAGACCAAGCACACCTCACTGGGTTCTCACCTATCAGTCCGGAAGTTGGGTTACCATACTGGTGTAGGAGGTATGATACTCCGTGGCATTCGGACACAAGTACTTGAGTAAACTCATCTCAAACTTATCCGAAAGGTTCGCATCCACTGTACAGTACTCGAGCACATAAATAATTACATCTCTCCTGTTTACGAATTCGTTATTCCCTCTACCGCGGGCATGATGATACAACGGCGCCCGCGCCTTAGACTAGAGCCCACCTGACTCAATCCTGTGATATATCATATGATACCTAATCAGGAATCTCTTGGCTAATTATTAAGCAAACCCTTTTTCTCATACAAACCTCACTATCCTCCTTGCCATAGAAACTTTGTGGGCCTAAGAACACCAGCCAGACTAAAAAGAATATCGCTCTTTAAACATCATATATTCCAATAGCCAATTAGGAAGACTCTGCAGAAGGGGTTTTAAGAATTCTATTTATAGGTATCGTTGTCGCAAGTTGGGATATCCGTCAAAGTTGGGTGACGTGAGGTTAATACCATAAACTTAAGCGGGATCCGCTAGCAAAAACACAACCACCAGGTCGTGAAGGTATCATAGATTCTGTGGCGCCATGCTCGAGTGCACGAGTATACGAGCACATGATAATAATATTATTATGATACATAACTTAACTTTACCATTCTATGATACTCGAGAACTCGAGCAGGGTGTTGAAGTGGCATAGCAATACCTGTACTGTACGAGTACTTGTAATAGTACCGTACACACCATAGTAAATTTCATCATGCAAGGTGGGTGGCTGCTCATTGGCCTTTTGGCCCCCGCCTCATCGCCAATAGCAAAGTTCTCAGACAATTCTCTGCTAGTTACCCTACCTAAAGGCGGAGTTGCTCTGCGAGGGTGACAGCCCTCGATTTCTCTCCCTCGTTCTGTCGCGTCGACCGTCCAACTTTTCTTCACTTTCAACTCTTCTACCCCCAACACGCGGTAGCCGTCCATCACATAATATTTCCCGACGAAGCACCCCCACAGCAATAACACCTTTTACGACCACTAAACTTAGTAATATATTTTCCCCACAACCACCCCCCCTCCCCCAGTTTCCAGTATCTTCTCAGTGCTAAAATCCCTTCGAGCCATTCATCCACGCCTACCGGAGCATTTGGCCTGGCTTAATCTTCAACTCTTACACCACATTCATGGCGTCGGTCGACGTACTGACCCCTTCCCCCGAGGGAGGCGGTGCCATCGACGTTACACGCCTTTCCACTTTTCTCCTAGTAGGAGAGGACGTCATTTCTTCTCTTGCTGGAATCACCGAGGACTACATAACTTCGGTTCTCCGGGCTATCGATGATAGGGCTAGGGAGTATGAGGATTTGCGGGCGGACAAACTCCGGATCGAAGTTGAACTAGAGCAATCCGTTCGTACCACCGATAATAAAGTCAAGGGGATGAAAAAGCAGTTGGACGCAAGTCTTGTCGAGACACAAGAGCTTAAATCGAAGCTCGAGAACTCGGGTTTGTTTGCATCCTTTGATTGTTGATGTAGATTTTGGTTACTTATAATGGTTTCTTCTGCCTCCAGAAACCGCTCGAAAAGCCGTCGAAACTGAGCTTGAGAATTACAAATCATCGAGGGCCATTGTCGACGAGGAGGTCCATACATTGAGGACTCGGGTTCAGTCGTTGGAGTCCGATAAGCGGGACACTTTAGATGCCCTTGACCGCAAGGCTAATGATTACGATCGCCTGCAAGATGAGTATGCAGCGTTACAGTCCAAATCGATTGAGACACGCCGGGAGATTAGCTCTCTCGAAACTCAACTCCGGCAGGCGCAATCAACGCAAACGTCTTCCAGGTTTAAGGAGCAAAACCTAGTCCAAGAGGTTGAATTGCTTAAGAAAAACAACGCATGGCTGGAGAACGAATTGAATACTAAGGTTGCGGAATTCCAGAAATTCAGGAAGGAAAAGGCTGCTCAAAACTCCGCTTTGCAACGTGAACTTGATGAAGCATTGAGTTCGGTGGATATTACACAGCGCAACTCGGATAATTTGAAGCAACGTTTTGACGAAATATCTAAGAAGGCTGACGATGCCCTGGCTAAAGTACAAGACCTCCAGAATAAGGCAGTGCTCCAGGAGGAAAACTTCAGAAATGAAATGCATTCACAACAGCGATTGGCAGAACTATTCGAGCAGTCTACTAAGAGCGCAAGGGCAAGAGTAGCCGACTTGGAGCGATTGTTAGAACAAGAACACGAGCGTGAAAGCGTGGAAATTGGCCGGGCCCGTGCAGCAGCCGAAACAGAGCAGGCAGAGAAGGATGCTGCTATAACTCGTGTTTCACAGCTAGAGGTGCAAGTGGAGAGATTGGAGGCTGACCTTTCTGCGTATGCCACTGGCCTATTTAATGCTGGCTCTCGGGGAAGTATTAACGGAAATTCCACACCAAATCGCCGCCCAGGATCAGCAGCTGGAACGCCCGGTGGGTTGAATCTGGCCTCTCCCGCTGCAATGAGGCTCCAAAAGTCTGGCATTTCTGTAACCCAGTTATACTCTGACTATATGGCTATGAAAGCTAGTTATGAAGCTGAGAAGCGAAGGAATACCAAGTTAGAGGAAGCTATCGAGGAGGTGATGCAGGACTTGGAACAGAAAGCCCCTGAAATTCAGGAACTTCGTGAAGAGGATGCAAGATTGCAGAAGGACCTGATTGAAATGAGCGAATTACTTGATAAGGCCCACAAAGAAAGCGAACGGATCGAAAAGGACTCGAGAACCGTTTCCCTGAAATTTAAGGATACTGAACGGGAGGTTGTTGTCCTTAGAAAGCAGCTCCGCGACCTAAGCATCCAAGTTCAAGTTCTCCTGGTCGAGATAGAGCACCGCGACTCTGGAGCTGATCCCCTCTCTGCGGCCCAAAACGAGGTCTACGAACAAATAATCACCGGAGCCGAGCGTGATGTGGCCGAAGCAGATACAGACAGGATAATTTCGCAAAAATTGACCATATTCCGCGGTGTCAGAGAGCTCCAGGACAAAAACGAGCAGTTGCTTAAAGCTATTCGGGAGCTGAGCATGAAGATGGAACAGAAGGAACAAGATAGGAAGAGTGAACAGCTAGGGAAGGAAGGCACAGAGATTGCGCAGCTAAGAGGTGTTGTGGCAAAGCTTAGAGATGAGCTCACGGCTTTGGGCGCGAAGGCGCAGTCGTTTGTTCGTGAACGCGATATGTTCCGTCGCATGCTTCAGAACAAGGGTGATCTCCTCGCAAATAGCAACATTAATGATCAAGATATGTCCGCCCCCGAAGCCGGAGCAACTTCCAACCAAGGTCCAGAAAATCTTGCGGAGCTCCTTCGGGAACTTCAGGCACAATACGACCAATTTAAGACAGAGGCGTTGGAAAACCACACGACTCTAAATGACCAAACCAGGCGACTAGCCCAGGAAAAGACAGAATTAGAGGTGAAGGCTCGAACAGTGGCTTCTCAACTTGAGTTGGCTAATGGTATGGATTTCCCCGTTACGTATCGTATTCTATACTAATAGCCACTTCAACAGACCGATATGAAATGCTCAATGGAAACTTCAATGTTCTCAGAATGGAGAATACAGAGCTTCAGAAACGCATTGCTTCCTTACAAGAGGCCCAGGCTAAAGAGGATGCGATGAACCGAAAGCTTACGGAAGACCTTGCGGATTCTCAGTCTGTACTTGAGGGGATGCGTAACGAAACTGCCAATCTTAAGGCGGAGAAGAATCTTTGGAGGAATATCGAACAACGCCTTGCCCAGGATAATGAAGCCCTTAGTCAAGAGCGAACCCGACTGAACGAACTTATCGCTGATCTTCAATCTATGCAAGCTCAACGGGAACGAGAAGAGTCAGAGACGAAAAGGCGCCTCAACAGCCAGAACGAGAAACTCGAAACTGAAATTCAACAAATAAAACGCAGGCTAAATGAGGAAATCGAGGCAGCAAAAAAATTCGCCGTTCGGAAGGAGATCGATGCTCGAGATGCCCAGAAAAAGATTGATGATCTGAACAGCACACTCGCTTCTACAAGGGAATCTCTTGTCGCTTCCCAGACAAATGAGACCCACCTTCAATCCAGGGTGGAAGAGTTAACGAGTCAGTTGAAGTCCATGGAGGAGAAATTAGCCATCCAGTCATCTCAGCCTCAAGTCGCCTCTAGGCTAGAAGGAGAAGATGATGATGAAGACTCGGAATATCGACTACGGGTGCTGCAAGATGAGTGCGATAAACTACAAGGTCAATTGAACGATGCCACCAACGAAATCAACAACCTCAAGACACAGGTTGAACAATACAAATTGATTGCTCTGGGCGGCGAGGAGGAACTCGCGAGCATTAATGATACTTACGATGCATACAAAGAGAGTATGGAGCAACAAGCAAGTGAGCAAGAGGTATGCCCAGTCATGAAGGATGCGTGTGTATGGCCATTTTGTGATCCTAACTTTTAGTATAGGACAAGATTCATGACCTTAAGCAGAGACTTGAGGATACCAATAATGAATTGGCATCTGTTAATCAAGAGTTATCTGACCTCCGGCAAGCGGAGCTCGAGAAGCGACAGCAGTTCGAAGATGAGCGGAACCTTCTACAATCTCAGATCAGTGGTTTGAAAGAAGATGCCGAGAAAAATATCGCGGCCGTCTCTTGCTATCAAGAAGACTTAAGAAGCCAAGCCCGCATCGCCCAAGACGCCCAGCAGAATTATGAGCGCGAGCTCGTCAAGCACGCCGGGGCTGCTCAGGCACTGCAACAAGTTCGCGAGGAGCACTCCAATCTTAAAGCCGAGGTCTATCAGATTAAGTCTGAGGCAGAAACAGCGAAGGCCAACCTTGCAGCATCCGAGTCTAGCTGGGAATCTCAGAAGGAAATGTACGTCAAAGAGCTCGAGGAGACCAAAAAGCACTCCGAGGGCCTTTCCAAGCAATACAAGATTTTGCTCGACCAATTTGAGAACGTCAACACCCAAATATCGGAAATCAAGAAATCTCGTGCCGCTTCAGATGATTACAATGAGTTCAGAGAACAACCTACAACAGACAGGGGTCTTGAGGATCTCCGAGAGGTCCTCAGATATCTTCGTAACGAAAAGGAGATTGTGGATGTCCAATACGACTTGTGTTTACAGGAAAACAGGCGGCTCAAACAACAACTTGATTATACTAAGACTGCCTTGGATGAGAATAAGTTGCTGCTTGCGCAGGAGAGAGAGCGTGAATCTGCTCAACTTCGTGGGGCCATGCAACATAAGGATTTAATGGAAAGAATCTCAGAATTGAACATCCTACGGGAGAGCAACAGCGCTCTGCGAAGTGACTGTGAGAAGAGGGCCAAAAAGGTTAATGAACTAACTGGAAAGGTTGACGAACTTGTGGCGAAGATTCGGCCTCTAGAAGGTAATGTAAACTGTCATTTCGCATGAAATTCACCTGAAACTAACTCTTCCCGAACAGATCAAGTGAGTTCTCTCGAAGCGGAGAGAGAAGCCAAAGAAGAGCAAGTCAAGTTATTACAGGAGAATAGTGAGCACTGGAAAGCCAGAGCTCAGCAAATTCTACAGAAATATGACGTAAGTTTCGTTGACTCTGGGACTTCGGACTTGTTTAACGTGGTACAGCGTGTCGATCCCGCCGAGCTTGAAGCCCTCAAGGAACAGGCGAGGACCCTTGAGGAGAAATGCAGCACTCTCGAGGCTGAGCGCGATACTTTACAAAAACAGCTCGCTGAATTTGAAGAGCTGAAGCAAAAAGAGCTTACAGAGGCGGCGGAGGTCTGGCGGTCAAAACTTGCGACCATCGTCCAAACAACAAAGGTAAAGCTTCGTGAGGCCAATGAAAAATTGACAGCAGAGAAAAAGAACGCCGCGGACGCCCAAGAGCAATTAGGGACCCTTCAGACGGAGCTCAATGCGGCCCGACAGTCCAGCAGTGAGGAAGTTAAGCATTTGCAGGAGGAAAAGAACAAGCTGGAGTCTGAATTCCAAGCCATGCAGACCAAAGCTGCCGAGGCTGAAGAGAACTTCAAAGTCTATAAGGGTAGAGCATCAACATTGATGCGCGATATAGTGAGAATCTCAGATCTCAACATGGATTATATATACTAATTATGGATTGTAGAACACGTTACAGAAACAATACGAAGAGGCCCAACAGGAAATCGATGCGCTAAAGGCCCTAGGACAACCTGCTCCTGTTGCCCCAATGGCCCCTGTTATCGACGAGGCAACCATTGAAGCAGAGGTTACTCGAAGAATTGCTACGCTTCCACCGGTCAACAACCCTGCATCAATTAAGGCAGAGGTAACCCGAAGGCTTGCCGAGATACAAGCCAATCAACCTCCCCAACTGAGTACGGAGTTGATTGATCACACAGCCGCCATCGAAGCTGAGGTTGCCCGACGAATCGCCGATTTCCAAGCAAACCAGACCTTACAGAGCACTGATCCCCCACAACCTGTGGATAACTCTGCTGCTATCGAAGCTGAAGTAACCAAGAGAATGGCTCAGGCCCAGCATATTGCAGACTCTGCTGCTGTTGAAGCAGAGGTTTCTCGCAGGCTTGCTGAGGGCCAGGTGTCACATGGTTCTGAGCCAGGTGAAGTAGGGCCTTCCGCTGCTGATGTTGAAAAGATTGTTGAGGATCGTGTAAAGAAGGAAAAGGAAAAGCTAGAGCAACGAATTACTGAGGCTCGCAAGGGCTTCCAGGAGTACAAGGCAAAGGCTGTTGCCAAAGCTCTTAGTGATGCAGGAGTTGATTTCGACAAGAAAATGGCGGCAAAGGACGAGGAACACAAGAAACAGGTTCAGGCCTTGGAAGCAGCAATTGCGCAACTAAAGAGTGAGATTGAAGAGCTCAAAAAGCAACTCGAAGAGGTCAAAGTAGCTCAGCCTACAGTTTCTCAAGTCGGTGTTGAACAGCATCAGAAAGCCCTTGACGCCAAAGATCTAGAACACCAGAAAGAGATCCAAAAGATTAAGGAGGAGGAGGAATCAAAGCTTGAGCAGGCCAAAGTAGATATCCGGCATGAGGTGCAGGCAGAATTTCTTGTCATTAAGGGTGGTGAAACTGATACTACTGACCCGTCGGCCAAGAAGCCTCCAACTCAAGAGGAATTGAAGGCCGTCATCAAGAGGAATGTTGAGCACCGTCTTGGGAAGGAGAAGGAGAAATGGCAGCGGGAAATTGATAACGAGCAGGAAAAAGCTATTGAATCCAAATTGCAGGGTGTCCTCGCGGAAAAGCTTAAGGCAATGGAGGCTGAACTCCAGGCTCAACAGGCAATATTATTGGAAAAAAGCAAAGATGCACTAAGGCAAGAGGGGGCGGCCAGAATTAAGGTTCAGTTAAGCATGATGGAAAAGCGGAATAAGACTCTGGAAGAGAAGATCAAGGCCTATGAATCCCTTGGAGGAAGTCCACCCCAGCAGGCGGCTCCCCCAGCCGCTGGTATCAAGCTCCCAGCAGCAGCAATCAACCCAGCCCCACAGCAAGGCGAAACTAGTCAAATCCCTGTTCCACGGGGGCAGGGCCCCCCACGCAGAGCAGACGGACAAGGAACTGGTCCAGCAGCACTGCGAAGTCTCCGCGGCGCCCTTGAGTCCAGCATACCGCGTGGAGGTGGACGCGGTGGTGGTCAAGGCGGAAGAGGAGTGGGCGGCCAACCTCAACAACAGCAGCAGCAACTGCAACCTGGTATGCAGCAATCGCCCGGCACTTCTCAACCATATCCCCAGCCAGCATTCCAAACGCCTCAAATGGGCCAAATAGGTCAGATGGGTCAGATGTCTCCGAATCAGCAGCAACAGCAGCAGCAGCAAGGGCTACCACAACCCGTCTTCGGCCATCGCCCAAGTCTACCGGGCCAGGGACAACAACCCCAACCTCAACCTCAATTACCTAGGCCCGGAACCTTCAGCAGCGCAAGGGGATCTGGAGGTCCCTTCAACCCTGGCCAAGGTCGCGGTCGTGGAGCCGCACCGCAACTACAAAACATCCAGACCGGACACCCTCAACAAAACACTACCCCATCCCAGCAGAGCCCAGGTCGTGGCATGAATCCCGTCGCGCGCCAATTCGTACCGACAAAACGCCTGCGGGAAGACGGTACAGAAGCAGAGGATCAGAACTCAAACATAGGAAAACGCATAAGAGGTGGCCATACCGGTTAGGTTTTTTTTTTTCCATTTTGTTTCTTATAACTACTCCATTGGGTTCTTTGGTTTCAAAGACTTCTTTGAGCTCTATTCTTTTGTTCCTCCCTCCCCTTCCAACTTTTCATTTTCTACTCTTATCGTGCTCCGTATTGTATAGTTAGTTGAGCTAAGGAAATCTCCATTTTTTCTTACTTTTTTCCTTAAGCCTCTCATTTCATTCCTTTTCCTTTTACTCTACTGTGTCATGCGTTTGTGGGTTAGGTCGGCCGGGTCATCATTAGTACGGATAAGTGTAGTTTATATCAAAATCGCTTTCATCTCCCCCTTATTTTCCATCTTCCTCATACAGTATTCATTCTATTAAGAACTAGCTTCAGTTTTACGCCCCACGGCTTGAGGATTATCGCATCACAGTTCCCCGTGTTCGCCAGTACAGTAGTTACTACAATACGGTATGTTGTGCGCGATATAATGAGGTATTTATCGTACGATACCACGTAGGATGTATCATAGGGGATGAACGGATAGATGGAGGAGGTATCATACTCGATGGGGGAATGGGATTTACACTACCGTGTCGTAACCTGAACCTTAAAGGATTTTTTTTCCTTCCCTTTTTTTCTCCTGCTATGCTAGTGCTATTACTATCGCGGTTTCTTTGCTTCTGATGACTGGGTTGGTTAAGGGCCTGTTTGGCAAAAATGGAACCATTCCATTTGGCGACCATTTCCCATACAAAATGTCCATTTCGAAACGGAAGGAAAGGAACGACAAGAATTTTTGTATGAGAAACGGTCGCCGAACGGAACGGTTTCATTTTTGCCAAACAGGGCCTAAGCTATTGACTAAAACACTCTAGAGTTTCATGTTTACTTATATCCGCGCAGTGTATTATCGTTGTTTTCCTTTTCCTTTTCCAGTGGGAAATATGATTCTGCGCTCCTGATCATATGCGCGAGTGTGCGCAGTTCAGAGTGGTGAGTGACGACGGTGATGGACGGAGCGCCCAGGTTGTCATTCCTTGGCCTTATTGCTTGAGTAAAGAATTAATCATAAATTATCTTATGATATTCTACCAGTGTGGGCTTAGGCCCCTATCCTCGAATTCCCGAGCCCCTATGATATATTACCTATAGAAGATCCTTCTCACTAGAGCAAACATATCATATCATAATATCATGATACTTATAATACCATAGTTCAAAGATTTATGAACCCCAGTCTCCAGCTCCGTAGATATTAATCGATGGAAGCACACACCCTAACATCCTAAACCCCTATACTAGCTTTTTTTCTCTTTCCTTCTTCCTTTTCGCCCCTCCCTAGAGGAACCTATATATACAACCCCCGACCCCCCTGGTTTACCAATAGTTTTGACTCCCGCCCCAAGCCCAACAGGCACTTCCCCCCCTCCTCCCTCGAGTACTTATCAACGGAATATCATACCATTATAGTTCTAGAAGGTATAATAGTACCACGCCCTCGGGAGCTTGGACTTCAGGACGAGGAAGGAAGAACCCGGAACTTCCTAGAGACCGTTCATCCCGGCCCCATTTCAAAGGCGAGTGGGAAGGGCAATTACTGGGGGTCCGATAGCTCCATATCCTTGCCGTGATGGGTTCTGGAGTGATAGGAGTTGTCAAGCTCTATGTGCTTCTCGGGCACAATTTAACTCGATCAAGTAAAAAAAATATACCTGTGAAAAGGAAAAAAGGCATAAGGTATAAATAAGGGTTTTTGTTGGGTGCATATATATATCCCCAGCCCCGTAGGGGTTCTGTTGATAGATCGGAAGGCGGTATTTTTTTCCTTTTTGAGCTCTATGTTAGTCGGCATTGATCCGGTGGCATGATAGCAACGATCGGGGGGGGAGAGGAGAGAATATTACAAAGTCTTAAACTTCAGGTATTGGAATACACGACGAAGCAAGTCCATATAGTTCACGACAGAAAGGCAAGCAAAGGGAATTGGCAAGAGCCTGAGTATAACCCATCGAGCTGAGGAGGCTAAGGCTGAGCTCTGGATCAAGGATATCGAGAGATAATTAGGGTATCAAGTGCACGAGAGATAAGGTGAGAGCGATGGAAACCGAGTTTGAGCCATGGGCGGTCACTCGGTAAATTACAGCTGAAGAGCGGGGATGTTTCCCGATAAATAATTCCTCGAGGAAGAGGCTCGCCGGCCCGGAGGAGAGGGGTACTATATCTGTGGTATTATGCCTGTCGGAGCTAACTTTTTGTTCCCGGCCTTCAACGATTCACGTCTATCATACCGGTGGTCGTTTATTCTACCAGGGTAGTGGTCGGACGGGATCGGTGGAATTGGTGCTGGCTGTGTGTACGATAATATAAAAAATGCCAGCGTGATTTTGGGGCATCCAACGCGATATACATTACGCCCGGCGGCATTACTGTAAAGCTCTGACCTAAACCACAGTATTCTGGATCGGGTGAGGGTTTCGGAACACCCGTGTCTTCGAAATTCCTCCCTCCCCCTCTGACCTACTTGTAATAACTCGCTGGACCCCCCATCCTCAGAGTAAAGCATGGGAACTTCGGACACTGCGCATAACTTATCATAATTATCATAGTAGCAATATTTTTGTAATAAAATTATATCATAACACATCTACCCTTCAAAAACCGCAGCAAATCCAAATGTCAACTTCCAATGAGATAAAAAGTATTTGGAATTTTCAATGGTACCTGTAACGGGGATATAATAGTAGCAATAGCACGTCAAGTCAGCCAGCCTATCTATACGCAAACAAATACCAAGCCATCCGTGTACAGAACAGATTTATCATACCATCAGCAGGTTAAAAATACAAAAAAAAAAAAAAAGACTACCTCTTAACCCTCTTTGACCTCCTCAGCTCAGTATCAGCACTATCTTCCTTGACGGTCTTGGCTTTTCCCCTCGCCTCCTTTGTAGTTTTGGGCTTCTTGCTACCCTCCATGCGGGCACGCGCAGCAAGGAATTGTTCTTCGGTAGGCTCTGGTGGGGCCAATTCTGCCTCTTCATCTTCATTGTCCAAATCCGTAGCCTTCTTGCGCTTCGAGTTTGTTGCTGCTTTCTTCTTACTCTTTGACTTGGGCAGGTACTTAGCCTCAAGACTTGACATCATTTCTTCCATGCGATTATTCGATCTCTTCTGGATGAGGTTCCTGAGCCCGCTGATATCTTCTGCTGGGTCCACCTTCCTGGTCTTTTTCCCTTTCGATTTCTTAGATCCCTTGTCGGCCCCTTCTTCGCGATGCTCATCCTCAACTTCCTCGGCTTTAGCCTTTTTGTTATTAAAGAGCTCATCGTGGATGCCAAGTTCTTTCGCGTACGCCTCTGCCTCACGCCTCTCGGCTTCAGCTTTATCTCTTCGACGTTTCTTGGAGGCCTTGTTCTCGTGCGTGAAGCTCCTGAACGACTTCACCTGCCCTGCATCGAGTGCCTCATTGATGATCTGCCTGAAGCGTTCTTCGTCCTCCAGGACGTCCGAACACATCACTGACTCAATGATCTTGTCCATAGAACCTTCGCACGCCTGGTATGCAGTTATAACTGCCTGTCTCTCTTCCTCGGAACCTGTTTGTTCGGATTCAATTAGCTATCCACCCACTGCCCGCCTAATCAGCGATAGAGCCACAGGAGGACGAAAAAACGAACCCTGGTACTCCTCCTTAAACTTCCTAAGACTCTCCGTCGTAATCAAGTCCGCCATTTGCGCTTTGTAGAAAGCCTTCCAGTCGAACCCGCCCTCGGCAGTCTCGCTGGTGCTCCCCGTCTCGTCAAACCGCTTCCGTCGCGTCTCGTCAGATAGAACTCCATACGAAAACGTGAGCTCCTGGAAGGCGGTTTTCGCTGCGTCGCGCTCGCCCTCGGGGACTTTGTCCGGGTGCACAGTCAGCGCTAGTTTGCGGTACGCAGAGCGGATTTCAGCAGCGGTTGAGGTGGTGGGAACCTCCAGGATCTCGTACGGGCTTTTGGTGATGGGCGGGGGCGTTCCGGAACTGGAGGAAGACTCGTTATCCGACATTTTTCTGGGTGAGGGGTGGTTTGTTATTTGTTTGTGGAGGTTGGTTGGTTGGGTGGAAGTGGGGATTTGAGAATCTGAAGACTGAGCTTCGACTTTGACACGCGTGTTGGTTATGCGTCACGTGAGGCGGCTCTGGTTGAAAACCTGGCGCGACATGAGCTTGGCCAGAACATATATACCAGCATGGTATGATATTTACAATGCCGTCTTAAAGGCTTCATAGCACCCTTACCACAAGTCAACTTATTGATTGCAGAGAACACGCAATAGCTCACTGAGGTCCACTCATCGAGAAGGATAAATTTACCGGTAGTCTGCGAGTATGAATAATGATATATTATTACAAATCTTCCCGTTTTCCACCAGTGAATAAATTTAAGAATCATGCTCCCTTCCCTCGACTCGTTCAAGAGGCCCCGCGGAAAACCGCAACATGTGCTGCACAGTCCACACATCTTCGGGCCCCTTCGCTTTTTCGACAGTTCTAGACTATCGTACGTTCAAAGCCCTAGCATCAATGCGGGAAACCAGCGCAGATGATACGAACTTTACTCGAGAAGCAGGAAACCCCCAGTTTTCTATGGCATTGAATCCTCCCGAACGACAGGTTCCCGAAGAAACCCTAAGGGAACCTCCAAGAAGCGCTGCCTGCTATCGATCTCTAACCGCTTGTCTCGGCCATGATTGCTGCTTGCTCTTGCTGCGAGCACGAGTAGACTAGACTAGTATCGTAAGTTGATTGTGAACGATGGACCACTTCTCATTCCCCCCGTTCGATAGCGATACCAGTACTGTAGTCATACGGTACGATACTCTGTAAAAGGCTTGGCTAATGTAAGCCCCGCCAAAAAAAAAAAAAGCCCCACCATACAGTAAACGATAAGTCACCAAAGCTTCTCCCCACGCCTAATGAGCTCGTCCTCCCTCATATCACTTTTATATTTCCGGCTCTCAATCCCCTCTCGCTGCCGGAATAACACATTGCCAAACTTCTACTATCTGGATAACTCCGGGATTCACTCAATATGGCTTCACCAGCCCCTATATCAGCGGATTGCACCACTCTCGAGAGTCCCACGAAAGAGATCCCGCAAGAGATTTCTGTCCAAGATCGAAGCGGCATGGGCAACCCCAAAGCTAGCCGTTTTGACTACCCAGTAGAACAGGGGGAGCTTGAAGGATCCGACGACTATTCTGACGACGACGATCTATTTGATGACGAGCTGAATGATCAAGATTGGATCGGTGGAGGTAGCGGTGACATTACGAAATCTTACAACAAGCAACGGGCCAGCGTGGAGAAGGGAGCTGCGCCTGCGGCAGCGAAGCCAAACGCGCAGAAGCCGAGGGCGAACGTTACTGCGAGGGTTGATGACCAGATTTCCAGTCTCGCGAAATTTGCATCACGGATCAAGTTAGGAGATCTAGAGGATACAATAGGCGGAGTGAAAGGTGACAAGTACGTCAATTTGAGAGGAAGTAAGATTCTAGAGTATTGGGCTAATTGATCGATGCCAGATCCAACGATAAATCAGATCGTGCTACAAGCGAGCAGGTTCTCGATCCCAGAACTCGCACGATTCTTATGCAATTCCTTAATCGAGGTATTGTCAATACTATTCACGGAGTGATTTCTACTGGAAAAGAGGCGAATGTATACTACGCGGTCTCAGATCCTGATCCGGACTCCGGATCCTCCAGGTTACAGCACCGCGCTATCAAAGTCTATAAGACCGCTATCCTTGTATTCAAAGACAGAGATCGCTATGTCAGCGGCGAACATCGTTTCCGCAATGGGTACAACAAAGGAAACAACCGTGCAATGGTAAAAATGTGGGCAGAGAAGGAAATGCGGAATCTTAAGAGGCTATTTGTGGCTGGCATTCCTTGCCCCAAGCCTGTTTACCTTAAGCTTCATGTCCTTGTGATGGGTTTTATTGGTGATAAACATGGACACCCAGCGCCCAGACTAAGGGATGCTAGCATCAATGGCGAAGAAACCTGGGATCTACTCTATCAGGAACTCCTCTGCCTCACGAGGACAATGTACCAACAATGCAAACTAGTGCACGCTGACTTGAGCGAGTACAACATCCTATACCTCGAGAAAAAGCTCTATATTATCGACGTTAGTCAGAGCGTAGAACACGATCATCCTAGAAGTTTTGAATTTTTGAAAATGGATATCAAGAACGTCAGCGATTTCTTCAAGAGGAAGGGTGTCGATACTATCGACGAGATATTGGTCTTTGAGTTCATCACCAGACCTAATCTAGGGCCTCGAACTGACGGAGAAACCGAAAGCGCAGCTACCTCTAGATTCCTCAGGGAACTCCCCAGAGGTACTGGGGAAGAGGTCGAGGAACGTTTTTTTAGAGAAGCCTACGTGCCTAGAACCCTAGAGGAGGTTTACGACGTTGAGCGAGATGCTGAGAAGTTTGGCCGTGGTGAGGGCTCTGACTTGGTATATCGCGAACTTCTTGCCGGGGAAGATGAGGACACGAATGGCGAGGATGAAGAAGATTCCGGAGAACAAACTGATGATGGCGACGAGGGTGGGGATTGTGACGGAGCCGAGCACATTCACAAGAAGGATAGAGACACCAAACCTAGGGGAAAAAAACATGAAGATAAGGATGAGAAGAAGGCACTCTCCCTTTGAATTACTACCGGCAGGTGCAGCGCTGATTGTTTGCAGGAACATAAAAAGAAAGTTAAGGAGGGGAAGCGAGAGCAAAGGAAGACGAAGATGAAAAAGCATGTGAAAAGAAGGCTTGTTAGTTCAAAGAAAGCAAAGTGATGGGAAGCAAAATGTGATAGAGTGTGAGGAGTATTCAAAATCCGCCCTAGGCGTACATATTGAAGGGACCACATCTAAAAGTCCTGAAGTGTTCCTTGGGAAACCTTAGGTTGCCATTGTAAGGCACCATTTGATGGGCGGATGTCGATAACTTCTGATAGGACTGCCGTGTTATATTATGCCCCGGGTACGATCTTGGCACCGAAAGTCATGAGTATCATACCGGTAGTTGGACATTTTACGCCAAAAACGAGCAACTCTAATGACTTGCGACTCATCCAAATATCGGCTTCGCCATTATCGGTTTCGCAATTGCTTGAGTTTTTTTTTAGTAAAAACCAAGTGATTTTTGTTACCTTCATGCGGACATTACAAGCTAGACTAAAGGTTTGTTGTATATATGGGGCTCGTTTTTCTGTTGTCATGACATCTGGCCCCGCCAAGATCATATATATATATATCTTGGGAAAGTGGAAATTCCCAGCGACGTTGTCTTGAAATTACATTCAGATTATAAGTGCAAGATGTTTAACAACCATGACAATAATTATTATTGTCATGAATTTGTTAAAAGTTGCCGCTGCCCTAAAATTGGCCCATTTTGCGGCAAGGTGATTTATCACAGTCCAGAATTGTCTGGCCGACCCTCATCACGATGGATTCATGGTGACATGCTGGTGTTTGATGATCGCCCATGAAGCTCTCTACCGGTACTCGAGTATGCGGTGTAACATTCAGATTCAGATTAGGATAAAAATGAGGTTACCACAATTCATTTGTATTGGAAGCGACAACTGCCCCCACACCGGCACACGGGGAGCCCAATCGGAATCCAGCTACTCGTGTGTGTGACAGGGAGCAACGGTTTTTTACCAGTATTTTGGAAGACATGATGGGCTTGGGTGGGCTTTGAAGCAGCTAGATAAAGCTCATCCGGGCAATGGTGAAAATAAGGCAGAGAGGTGCTGGGGTATCCCCAATTGGCCAATAAAGGAGCTTCGGAGCTTGTCCATGGATAGGAAATGCTGGGCAGATGGCGTTCCCGTTAAATGTGAACTCGTGGCGGTCTCCTGTGCGAGCTGCGAATACCGATACTAAATTTACCGCAGTTGCTATCCCCATAGCGTTGGAATGTTTAGATAGAAACCGGTATTGGAGAAGGTTCATGAGCGTGACTTCAAGGTCCGGTCATTCTCTTCTCCACAGCACGATTTATCACGACTTTTTTTTCCTGGAAACTCGTACCGGTAGCTCTGTTCTGGGAACATGAGGCACAATAGGGGGCTTGTGCACAGCGCAGGGACCGCGAATGGGAAACAATGAAATCTGTTTCGTGCTCGGTCGGTGGTTTTATGGTCCGTTCTAGCTGGGGCGTATTTCACTCGAGTCGAAAATGAATGAGTACCTGAGGAAAATCATGAACAAAGTGGCCTGGAACCCGGGATTTGGAATAGGAGCTATCGAACTCTACAAGTAGTATTATAATTTAAGTGGAGCTAGAAGATTTGGGGAGTCGGAGGTTTGTCAATTGTGCAGTGCTCAAGTGCTGCATTATACTGTACTCGTACTATTCAGTGCCTTAAGTCCAATCGCGAGTGGTGACGACACGGTCCAATTCGCGGCAAAAAAATAAATAAAAATAAAACCACCACCTCGAATCCCGCTGGCTGGATGCGTCCTACCCCTTTGCCTCCTTGCTTTCCTTTCTTCACTTTTTCCCTGTTGTGAGCTCTCGCTTCTGCCCCCTTCTTCTATCCCCTACATCTTCCGCGCCGGCGTCGGGCTTCTCGAGTAGACCTACGTGGGCCGTACAACTCGATTCCCCTCCTCCACCACCAACTTTCATTTGTGTGACTCTCCCCCCTCGTTTCCTTGTCCCTCCCTCATCGACACCCCAACCTTGACAGCTTTCTGTGCTTGTCTGCCCCCATCTCCCTCAACCCCTCCTCTCTCTATCTCTTTATCTATCTCTAAAATTTCTAACATCACATCATTCGCTCACTCGCTTAGCCTCAACATCATCAATCAGACTTGCTCTTCGAGGTTACCCGTCAACAACCAGCTGCTCGAGTATCTATCCTAATCCACCTTTATCCGCTGGATTATTGAAGAATTATAAGTTCCCAGGGGCTGTGCACAAGCTGCAGTCCAATCACATTTTACGATACGCTTCGAGCCTCATCAGCAGGAATTAATTCCTTCATCTCTCGTTGTTTGTAGTGTCGTGGTTCATCGCTAAAACCCTATGCTACCTTGATTTACCCTGCTACTTTTCCCATACTGAGCGATTAAGCAGCTCGCATTCCGAAATTAAGCAAGTAGGTTTCGAGCTTGATCCACCCCCGTTCATAATCTTTTGATTATCTTGGAAGCCATTTTTGAGTTGTTTCGTCCTAACATTTTGTTGTAGGATTCGGAGTCTTCAAGTAACCACAATCACTGCCTTACCTCATGTCACTCGAAGGTAGAATCAGCAATCCTCGGAGTCCAGAACAGAGAATGGATTCTCACCATCCTCGACAGCTGCGGAGTTATGCTCACTATAATGAGGGTGGTCGATCCCATCCCGATTCTAGGCCGATGGATGGCCGTGCAAACCTCCGCTCCTACCAACAAGAAGTGGAAATCTCATACGATGAAAAGCCCAGGTGCCCTGAGGACAATACCCCCACAGAGGGTGCTTATGGTCATTCAGAAGGTGACAAATCAGAAAGCGGAATAACGGATGAGGGCATCAATCAGGGTCACAGATCCAAGTCTAATGGAGATATATCCCAGGGCTTAAATTTAGATACCCCAAACAATCCTGGGGCAGCTAGTGTGGGAGATGCGACACAAAATATATCGAAGGTACGCTTTAATGCCTTGGCTTTATGGTCACAACTGAATTCCTTTCAGGATGAGCCCGAGCCAAACCTAACCAATGATCTGACGAGTGAAACACAGCAACCTGGGAAAGGGCTTAATTCAAATCACCACAGTTCTACTGAGAAAGAGTCTGGAAATATGGCTAATTCCAAGGATACCTTATCTACAAAAGACCCAAACGAACTTCGTCAAAAGGTATTAGAATCACTGGCAGAGAAAAAGAAAAAAGCAGCTGTCTTCATCACTCAAGAAAGTGAAGGGACAGGTAGAAAAGAGGCATCGCCGGAATCTAGAGTAGGACCCGTAGGAATGAACACTACTGAAATTGGGAGTGGTAATGACAAATCCCCAACAAGGGCATCGGCATCTAACCCTGAACGCGAGGCAGCTGTTAATGCGCTGTTGGCTGAAGCAATGGGGTCATCCAAGACGGTCTCTGGCAAGGTGGAGAAGGTTCAGAATGCAGGTGCATCGACCACAGCTAAAAATTCGGTCAAGTCACCCACAGAAGAGTCCTTTGATCAAACTCGCCGCAGGAAAAATTACCCTGAAGAGATAAAGGCTAGTGGGATGACCAGAGGACCTTCAGGCGAATTCCATGAAAATACATCGCCAATTTACGACGATCCTGAGACCTCACGTCGGAGTAGTTTTGCTGGGCATCATTCATACCCACGCAATGACAAACAGTCCCGCCCAAAGAGATCCCCAGAGGATTTGCCAAGACGAGAAGGAGCATACAAGGAAGATTACAGTCATTCTTCTCGCCAAAAAATATCACCAACGTCTGCCTCTAGACAAGAGTTCCCTCGGGTCCAGCGTGCTTATGAACACGAGGAGAGGGATAGAAATGATGCTCGGCAGGATGCACGGCAGGATGCACGCCACCGAACTGATAGATTCGAGGATCCTCCACCCTCCGCTAAAGAATTTAGGCACCCCCCGGAGAAACCAGGTGCAAGTCGCAGAGGCGATGGTGACTATCGTGGGAAGTACTTGGAAGAGGAAAAACTCCGTACTAGGGAAGAGCCTTCATCATATAGGTCCATGGATGTAGCCAGGGAGGATGACCCAAGAGATCCTTACCCGAGGTACTCTCGTCGCATGGTGGATCCCAATTGGCAAGATCAGGGCCCAGATGCTCCTCCATACCCAACTGGTCGATATCTTCCTCCTCGGGATGATCACCGCCTTCCTCCGATAACTCGTCCTCCGGAGACGGATTATGCTGCTCTCTATTATAAAGATCTAACTGAATGGCTTGAGGTTACGGGTTATCACGACCACCCATATCGTCAAATGGTTTTGAGGCATCAACGTGATTTACGTGCAATGGAAGACAGGAGAATAGTTATAGAGGATGAGAGGGACATCCCCAGAGTATATCCGGGAGTGCCACTTCGTGAAGACGTCGATCCCAGAGATCCAAGGAGGACTCGCGGACCACCCTCATATACATTGATGCCCTCTGAAATGCCACCGCGGGATGAGAGGGATCCATCTAGTCGTGTTCCGGAGAGCACAGCTCATCGCTCATCATCTAGGGCTGCGTTATATCCGCCACTCCCAAGACTCGATGATAGGACTCGTTATCAGGGTGATTTGCGTATTGCTTCGCCCCAGGGAGAGGCTGTGGGTCTCAAGAGGCGAGCCCCGTTCCGTGATGAATACGATGATGCAGGCCCTGTCGGGAAGTCGGCACGTGTCAATTACGAGAACCAGCATCGTTCTACAACTACTCTGAAATCGGGCGATTATGTCAATGCTGAACAATCTGGCACTCATATGAAACATCATTCAGGCCATACAGACCCCGTTGACCATAGGCATCCATCCAGGCGTATCACTAAAGCCCGGTTTGAAGACCCGGAGGATGATGCGGCTGGTGCCGTACGCCAGAGTTTATCCAAGAGAATAGCTACAGGTCGTGGGCGGGAGCAATCGCCTCCTCCGCTTCCCCTAGAGGCAAGAGTGCGAGAGCGTAGTTTGAGCCCTCGCCACAGTTATGATAATAATGATCGCAAGGAAGGGCATAAACAGGGGCCACCAAACAAGCCCCACCGTGATGGGGATAATGGCACTGCCTTTGTCCACCCCCAGCGCAAAGGGTTCGAGAAGGGACGTAGGACGCCGGAGCCATCTGGGCCTAGATACGAAAAAGACCTCCAAAAACCGGGCCGATCGGTCTCAGGTAAATTTACTCCGAGAGAAGACTTTAGGAAACCATTCCCGGGTAGACGCAGTTCATCCGATGATTATCGCTCACCAGGAAATACTTTACGCCGCGGCTCTATAGACGAGCATAAGAAGAGGCCGTTTGGACGTGGGCGTGGGCGTGGATACACTAAGGAGTTTCATCCCTCAACACGCCACAATGGGAAACAGGATTATGGGGATCCCATGGACTTTGAGAATAGGGTTGGACCTGTAATTGGTGAGGATTGACGTTTGGTTTTCTAGTCTGTGGAACTATCACTGTTGCTTACGCGGATTTGCCTCTAGACACAAGAGGTGCAGGTACCAGGTATTTTGTGGTTAAGAGTTTCAACCACGATAATGTGAAAATGGCCCAAAAAGACGTGAGGGATCTTGATACTTAAAAACTGATGCTACCAAAATTCTGACCAGGGTTATTTGCGGACAATAGGAACTATGGGCGACCCAGAAGAAAAACTCGGAAACGTTCGAAGAGGCCTTCAAGACTTCTCGCGACGTTATCCTCGTTTTCTCAGTTAACAAGAGCGGGAAATTCCAGGGCTATGTAAGTTTTATTCGCTATAGAGCGGTCATAATATGGGGGGTACCCTTATATATGTATATGCCAATCTAATATCGCACCAGGCTCGTATGGAATCTGCTCCTGGTACAGCGCCGGTACCAACATGGGCCAAGAACCTTCTCTGGGAGTCTTCAGGCCCCTTCAGAATTCGATGGGTCACAATCAATGACATCAACTTCCATCGCGTGGCGCATTTGACTAACCGTCTCAACGAAGACCAGCCAGTCCTCATCGGCCGTGACGGGCAGGAAATCGACCCGGAGTGTGGTGCAGCTCTCTGTAGACTTATCGACGAGAGCGCAAACTTTCACAGAATCTACAACGAGAATGGGGGCAAATAAATAACAACCTATATGAACAGGAGAAAGTGCATGGAGTACGGTACCCCACAAAAAAGGGGATGAAAAAACGAAGAAAAAACGAAGAAAAAAAGAAAGGGGAATCAAAGTATAATCTGGGGGAAGGTCATTGTTAAAGTTTCCACAAAACTTGTTACACGTTTACACCCAGAGGGAAGAAGGGGAGGGAAGAGAAGAGACAAGATAATGAACCAAATTGTCTGGTCATTTGGCTGTTTTGCTATCATTATAAATCGTGGATTAAGCTTATTGAGTCGAGTCGAAAGCTGTATTTTTTACGTTCGTGTGAAACAGAGAAGAAGCGACAAGAAAGGAAATTACGGTACTTTTCGTCCCGTCTCAGCTAGTCTTGATCTAGGGTCTTTTCCTTTGCTTGTCTCTTTCCTAACTTTTCCTTCTCGCTTGCTTGTCGGACTTTCGCACCCTTGATTTGTCGGTGGGTGATGGCGGGCAGGGGGAATTCAAGCTATTTTATTTTACTTTACAGGTGTTAATCATTTACTTTTTTACTTTTTATTAACTCTCGCTTTCTTTCCTTTCCTTCTTGAATTTAACTTACATCCTTCGCCATTTCCTTGTCTTGTGGCCCCTCTCCTTCTTTCCCTCTTTTCCCTCTTTCCTAATCCCTAGTTTCTCGTCCAACTTACATGGCCGCTCTCATTATCACCACCAAGTATGAAGGTGGAACAGTGGGTCGGGCCAAACGAAAGGGCGAAAAAAAAATTGAAAAAAAATTGCATGTATATAAGTCAAAGTTGGAATACCAGCATCATTAATCAATCAATTACTCCAGAATTCCCATAGTCGCCTGATATAAGATTGCTGCTCAACCCCGCGAGCAAGTTTTTATATAATAACCGCCAATGATAAAATATACATTTCCGGATTCCCCCCCCCCCGGGGAAAACTCTCTACCTAGAACTTATCCCTACATCAACCTATCTGTCCACCTCCCCAAACACCAAGTCCATTGTTCCGATAATCGCCACCGCATCGGCGAGTAAATGGCCTCTTGAAATCTGGTCAAACGAGCCCAAATGTGCGAACCCCGGAGCGCGAATCTTGCACCTATACGGACGCTCGCTCCCGTCCGAGACAACGAACACACCCATCTCGCCCTTGGGGGCCTCGATGGCGCTGTATGTCTCGCCGGGTGGGACGGCATATCCCTTGGTGTAGAGTAAAAAGTGGTGGATGAGCGCTTCCATGTTCTCCTTCATTGCCACTCTCGGTGGCGGGGAGATTTTGTAGTCTTCCACACGGATGGGGCCTGGGGGCATCTTGTTGAGGCACTGATGGATGATGCGTAAACTTTGGCGGAATTCTTCCATTCGACAGAGGTAGCGATCGTAGCAATCGCCTGCTTGGCCGACCGGTACATCGAAGTCGACTTGGCCGTAGGCGTCATACGGAGCGGACTTGCGGATGTCCCAAGCCACACCGGAGCCGCGGAGCATGACGCCGGTGAAGGAGTAGTTTATTGCCTCCGCTGCTGATACAACACCGACTCCTTTTGTGCGAGCGATCCAGATGCGATTGTCTGTTAGAAGTTCTTCAGTCTCGTCGATGCGATCCCCGAATTGGGTGGCCCATTGGTAGATGTCATCTAGGAGACCGACGGGCAGATCTTGGTGGACACCGCCAGGACGAACATAGGCAGCGTGGAGACGGGCTCCGGAGACACGCTCATAGAATTCCTGACGGGGTCAGTTAGTTGGGGTTTGTCGGTGATGGGTAGCGGCGAGTGTACCATGAGTTTTTCACGCTCTTCGAAACCCCAGAGGAAGGGTGTCAAGGCACCGACGTCTATAAATGTATAGTTGGCGAGAGTTTTTAGCACAAAGAAAGGTGTTCCTAAGGCTTACCCATAGCATGCGACAATACGGACATCAAGTGGTTAAGGATACGAGTAATTTCTCCAAACAATGTGCGGATCCATTTGGCACGATCCGGAATCTCGATATTGAGGAGCTTCTCGACGGCAAGTGAGAAGCATTGTTCTGCGATCAAAATATGTTAGCGCTAATTCCTGTGGGTCAAGGATGCCAGAATTGGGTACCGTTCGTCATCCTGCAAAATGGTTAGCATTATATATTCAGTCGAAAAAATCTGTCTCCGACTTACATGGAAACATAATCCAAACGATCAAAGTATGGCAAAGCCTGCGAACCTATCGTTAGCCGCCCAAAGTCCTATCCAATGCACAAGGACCCCCAGTACCTGAAGATACGTCTTGTACTCAATCAACTTTTCTGTACCTCTATGCAGAAGTCCAACATGAGGATCTGCACGAATGATCTCCTCCCCATTCAATTCAAGAATCAATCGCAGCACACCGTGAGCAGCCGGGTGTTGAGGACCCTATCCAAATCCGTTAACTCGAACTCTCTCCACCGCCGCCGCTTCCTCCAGCATACTCGATCTTCAATCAGCGGCAAGACATACGAAATTGACGGTATAGTGCCTCATTTTCCTGCCATGCACCGGGTCATGATTAGGATCCTCCGTCAAGTCTACTCGGATTTAGCTCTATCCATCCATCCATCCATCTGCAAAGGCTCCCGGAATACCCACAATCATCCGTGGTCTCATTTTTTGGCTCTAGCTCGGTCAAAGTGGTTCTTTGGTATGGCGCCGCCTCTGCACTGGATATCTGGGTTGATTTAAAGGGCCGGATAGCACGAGCGGCGCGAATCGGTGAGGAGACAGCCAAAGGCCTTGCGCAGGTTAAACTCCTGGCGGCCAGACGGGCGAAAGTTGAGGCCATTGCTGTCGGTAGGTATAGGAGCTCAATTGAGAGGATTGAGTGGAGGGGTTGAGACAGGGGGGGGGGCAAAGGAAACCCGCAACCTGGGGAAGGATAGTGGGGGGGGATTTCGTGAATGGTTGGAGACCCACCTGGCTATGGCTGTGCTAAAGGTGAGTAGTGGCTGAGATATTTTTTTTGATTAGTAATGTAGAATTTGTGGCTGGCGGGACTCGCTTGGTCAGACTTTAATTTACGTGAGCTGTGGCCATGGGTATGAACCTTGACCTAAATTAGCAGTGCAATAGCTGGCTTTTCCAAACGCAGTCTGTGGAACTCCGCCCAATCTTGATTAGCCTGTTGGGAAACACTCTAAATTGTGTATGTTATGTTAAACTCTCTCCAGCCAAACCAGCTTACATCGCCAACAAAGGGAATGAGAAAGTGGATCTGGTCACGTCGACTATTGGAGGTATCGTGAAAGGGATGGGGCAAGAGTTCCCCTCCGAGGTATCCCGAGGAGGGCCATCTTCTCCCTGGCATTGGGTTGGGGATGGCAATTGTCAATTTACTTGTTAAATCACTTGGTGGGACTATTGCTGCGTAGAATCGTCTGCAAGAAAGGACAAATTTTACAGTAGCTTTGCCACTTCGATACGGCAATTTCGCAGCACTTCCCGCACCAGATTTTATTGTTATAACACCGCACACAAAAGGTCATGAGTAAATCTTTGCGGGGGGGGGGTGGTATCTAAAGAACTAGTTTGGCATGACTATATTTCCGTACACAAACTAAAATGGCGGACAGAGTTGGATTTATTGATCGTTAGATATCCTCCGGAAACAAGCTCGATAGTTCAAACCTTGGCGGGGAATAGCCTTGTGCCTGTGCTTCATACCAACTCCCCCAAAGATAAATCAGTTCAACCTCAGCATGCGGTCAAGCCTTTGTCTGTACTCCGTAGGGACTAGTAAGAACGTGCTTCCCCAATAATCTAGCAAAGATGTTTGGCAGGTGGGAGTTTGTGATGGGGCCGGATACTGTATATTGAGAAGGTTCGGTTGGAAATAACGGGTAATGGGGGGGGGATTGTTGCGGAAGCTATGCTCCTATTGCACGCCTCGTCACTTGATATCATACTCGTACAAAGATGAACTCGCTGATTGACCACCGCACCACCCGCATGTATACATACACTGCTCCAGCCTCGCGGAAAACGCAGGTCGGCGAGCTAGTCCTGCCAACTCGTTTCCGAAAGCCCTAGAATCCTGGTAGGGGACGATGGATAACCCGAGTAATCAAATGGTATATCATAATGGCCAAATTACACTCTATGAGACTATGCCTACTTGTGCAAGCAGGTTCAAATGGCACTGACACTTCCCAGATCCCTATTAGCCCGCTGTCATATCATACCTAAAAAAGCGCAATTGTAATGCTTCCTCGACAAAGCCGAAAAGATTCCTCGTAGCATTCAATACTTATGACATCAAGGCCAGCACCAAACCCTACGGCACAATTCTGTCTTCCCTAACTGGTATGATACTGGGTCTCTCCATCCAATTCAATCGCATTAGCAGTTAAAATATCCCTTCCGACGTTAATGTCGCTCTTTGTTTTGTTTTTTTCGCTCAAAATTCAACGCCCAATCCTCCCTTCCCACCGGATCTTTTCTTCCTTCCATCGCAACAGCCACTAGGGCGGTTATAATACCATGTAGATACGGCTTCCCGGTCAAATGGACTAGATATGCATCAACTACGATACCGCACCCAAAAGAAAAAAGAAGAAAATAAACAGCCCTTATGATTCTCGTCCACCTATTCACCACATTTTCTCTTTCACGATACCACTTTTTACCCATCTTTTCCGCCCATGGGATGGATAGCCCACACACCCACCCAGCCAGTCAGTAAGGCGGTGAATATAATAGCATCACGCACCGCTCACTCGGACACACTTGAGTAGCAACAGAACCAACCCCCTCCCCCCAAACGCCCCCCCCCACTCACAATCCAACCTGTATGACACCGTATCAAACAAATCACGATCGAACAAAAAAGTGCTTTCCCAAACCTTCACTTCGCCGGTTCATGCCGGTAATGCCGATATTGGCCTACACGAGGAGGCGGAACAAAAAAGGAGAATAAATATCAATCACAAATACTCACTCGAAAAATCCCGCCACACCCGCCTAGAGCGAGGTTCTCTGAAAAAGGTATCGTACACATGCGACAAAAGCCCCCCCCCGAGAACTCCGCCTCCCAATCGCAGGCACGGTATCGTGCATTCCGGACCAGAGTGAGGTTTGCAGGCAACGGCAATATGGTAACGAAATCGCTACGGTAGTTTTTTTTTTGGTTTTTTTACTTTTTTTTTTCTCACGACTGCGTTGAAGGATGAACCCCCCTCCTTTTTTTTTTTCTTTCTTTCCTTTTTTCTCTCTTCTCTTCTCTTTTACCATGACGGCGCATTACCCGGGTGTATACTTTACCCTTACCTACCATCTCGTTATTCTCACTCATTCACTCATTTATTTTACACCTTTCTATAGGCCTTAAGGGTTCAGTGCCGTACCAGACCGACAGCTCTCGCATACTACTGGTGGGCAACGTGACGGTCTTCGAAAATGTCCTCACTCGTTCTCCCTACCCTATGGTAAGAGTGGGAATGAGGTGCCCCAGCCCGTGAGGTGGTGGGAGGGAGGATTCACGAGCACCAGTACAGCGGCAGAGAGACATGACGAAGTATGCATATGCATATAGGTGAATCTTCGAGTTACCCAGCTTCAGCCACATCGCAGGGCGTAGAGTGGGGCAGGTATAGCCCATCATGTCAAGTTTACTGAATCAAATACCGGTGGACCAAGTACCGGTATGGCATCATCATTCTGTAGAAGCACATTTCTCAACCGTGGAACGGGGTCGGTATGATGCGGAAAGTGCTTCTGCTCGAGTTGTAAAAGCCTGCGGGTAAAATAAAAAATAAAAAAAAAATAAAAACAGAAAATGAGACACGGGATCCTGGAGTACTGATTGGAGCGTTTGGCTACTCGAGTCAATCGGTTTCCGTGTTTCTATTATTTTTCTACCGCGAGCGGTAGCCGTTAAGGACAGGTGAGTGGGTCACGAACCACAGAAAGAGTGTCACAGTTATCACGCTTCCAACCCGTCCCCCCCCAACAACCCCCCTTTCCAGTCACAGCGTGACCGTCCGTCCCCGTTTTGATATGATACCACCCAAGCGATCACAAACCAGCCGTGAACCCCTACCCGCGTGCGAACACATCCGCGTGATGGGAAACTGCCCGGATTATCATGATTCCGCATTATCTACCGTATATCATACCTCCCCAACTATCATAGCGCCAAAAACCCGGACAAAAAAAAAAAAGTCCCAATCACTCCTAACGCTATATTTAGATTATACAGTAATGCGTGAGCTACAGTCGTTAAACACCTGGACTGGCCCGCCGATGTTGGCTACCGGACGAGAGTATGAGAGGCCTACATCGCGGCAGGGGCTTTCCAGGTATTTTTTCCCCGCAATGTTCAGAGTTGATGGGTTAAGTGTTCGAGGCAGGCGATGTGTGCTAGGCTGGGGGTTGGGGTGGGTTCGAGGGTTGTTAGGAGGAGGGCTGAGTGTGCGGGTTTTTGGGCTGTAGAGAGGGCTTCAACATATTATCCTTGTTTGCCGGCCTGGCTTCAACAGAGGGCGGTGTGGAGTTCATTTTTGCAAGGCATAGTACCGGTACCATACGGTACCATACTGCAGTGTGTATGTAGGGTAGGGAATGTGGTGAGGTGAGGCCTGCCCCGGAACGAACCGTGGAGAAGTTGCATGGAAGGATGGAAGGGAAGAGAAAGGCGGCAAGTAAATGGAGATGCAAGAGAGCCGTAATATGTATATCCATACCGCCTATTACCACCTCCCTAGCGAGCGGAACCTCACCCATCACTGTCAGTGAACACAACCCAAAAATAATCATTTCCACCCCACCCCATCCATCCATGCAACTTCTCCCCTTATCAACAATCACGTGAGACACCTAGCCAAACTCCACTCCACACCCACAGCACCCGCCCCGAACCAACCAACACCCCCAAGCCACCCACGCCCGCTCCCAAAAAATGGACCCCCCAAAAACGCTAACGGACCAACACCCCCTTCCAAAGCTCATAGTATTCGACCTGGACTACACCCTCTGGCCCTACTGGATAGACACGCACCCGACCCCACCCCTCTCCCTCACCCCCTCCACAACTCCACCGCTAACTCTCCACGACGCAACCGCAACCCCATACCCTCTCTTCTCCACAACTCTGCCCCTGCTGACCCACCTCTCCACCGCCGCCGCCTCCGGCGTAAAACTAGCCGTGGCATCCCGCTCGCAGGCACCCGAGCTCGCGCTGCAGGCGCTCGGCCTCTACGGCTTGCGGCAGTTGTTCGACTTCGTCGAGATTTACCCCGGCAGTAAGGTTAGGCATATGCGCCGGCTGCGCGAAAAGAGCGGCGTGGAGTTTCGGGATATGCTGTTCTTCGATGACGAGCGTAGGAATAGGGATGTTTGTGAGTTGGGGGTTTCGTTTGTCCTTGTTGGGGCCGCCGGGGTCGGTTGTGGGTTGGTTGATGAAGGGGTTAGGAGATGGAGGCGGGATAGGGGGTTTGACGGGGCAAGGGAGAAGGAGGAGGGGGAGGAAGTGGTTTAATGGTTGTGGGCCGAGTTGGATTGGGGTTGCTTGATACCGAAATGATACCTATGCTGTAGGTGGCAGCGGATTACGTATTTAGAGATAGAGATCCAGGGAGCGGAAGGAAAGGAAGGAAAGAAACTCCATTATATGCTAGTCTGAGATATCATAGTTATCTTCTCCCCCGACACCTCCACTGCACGCCCCCACTCGCCCCGCCTTCCCTCTCCCACGACATTAATTATCTTTATCCTACACCTCGGGTACCCCCTCCGTTCTAGACAGAACACAACAATTTACATGCCCAAGACATATTATATACATGCACATCACATAACCCATGAAAAAAAGGGGTCGCCAGCCCCGTCCTCTCCATAGCCCTTCTCGTACACTACTGCCAAGTTAATTAATGAGTCGATTAATCAGACCTCTTCAGCCCATCGATAGAACTCTTCCCCACTATCTCTTCTCCTTCATGACCCTTGCCGTCGTGATCGGACTTTGGATCGGCCTGCTCCAACGGGATGTACTCTTGCTTCCATTTGGGGATTAATCCGTCCGGAGCGGAGTAGAGCCACGTCGCGAACAGCACGATGCTGGCGCCGATCATGAACTGTTGATCTGGTTAGCAAATGGTGAATACATATACTAAGGGGACGAGGGGCAACCTACTCCAATAGTAACTTCAAAGTCAAAACAATAGATACTAGCAATAAAACTTAGGAGGATGCTTATACTCGTAGCAAAGTTCTTTGCAATGTTATCTGCGTAGTTTACGCACAGCGCTACCACTATTCCACCGAACGCTTGGAATCCGATGGCAGACCAGACGACGTTGTTGTATCCATCGAAGAAGCCTCTTTCTAGAATTTCTCGACCGTCCTTTGCTACAACGCCAATGAAGAATGCCGGAAAGAGGGAGTAGAATGACAGCTGAACGTTGCGGACCCAGAGGGTGGTGTTTGACCCTTTGAGAACCTTTTCAAAGTACACGCCCGCCAAACCAGAGATTGTGCATGCCACGGCTACAGCTATTAAACCGATTGCCCGATTCATCTCTGGCTCCATGGTGTCCTCACCGATCCCCTCGTATGTTGCTGAACGACGGAGCACCTTGGATTCCGAAGACATCGAAGTCGATTCAGAGACGTTATCCGGAATAGACTTTGCTGCTGCAGGCAATTGGACAATTGCGATACCAACAGTCAACATGATCAAGGATGCCCATTTCTTGGCATTCAGATTCCTGTGCAGCATCAAAACGCTGAAAAGCGCAGTGGTCAGGATCTTGAGCTGGTAGGTAACTTGGAATGTCGCAGCATCCAAATTTGATACGGCAATGTACTGCAGGCTGTTCTGCAGAGTGTACAGACATGCCGGGATAGCCAACTTCCAGTTATCCGGCCGAAACACATCACCGCATAGGTGCTTTATAGACTTCGCAACGGGGACTTTCGGGCCATCGACCTTCCGCCGTTCAAGGTAAGCAACCCATATGGATATCGACAGCTTCAACACTTCATTGAGAAATACCGCCGTCGAAGTAAAATACCGGTTTGCAGACGTCTTTGGCATAATTCGGGAGTAATGCATTATCTGATATCGGTTGGTCGGTCACATAAGCATGCGTGCAAGGGACAGATCTTCGGGAGGACGGGAAATGGGAAATGGGTACATACGAGAATGAGGGCTGAATTTTGAAAAGTCAACTGTTTTGAGCGCCATCGACTGATCGTTAGCTGTAGCTTCACGGAGCCACTCAATCTTGTGAAAAGAGCATGCGTACGGTGATGAGTGAAAGGTGTTTCATGGACATGCCCATGAAGGAGGGCATTCCCTCCAAGGTTTCGGATACCATAATTGGAATGGTTTCAACGGGCGGAGTGCGGATGAGATTTAGACCCGTAGGGGAAGCAGGATAGGGCAACCAAACGGACTCCTGGAGCAAAATCCCAAGATTCCAGGCGGATGTGTCGCCGTCGAAACTGTGGGCAGAGGCTGAGCAGCGGCAAAACGAGGGGAAAACGGAGAAAAGATGGCGAGGAATACGGCAGCAACCTGTACTCGAGTAGACGTAGATGGTGGATGTGCTAGGAGAGGTAGAGGACAGATTTTTTTTAAAAAAAATAACAGTAAAGACGGGTGGTGGCCTTTCGGTTACGACAGTAAACTGGTGTCGATTATAGCCTTCTGCCTTTTCCTCTGTTTCTCTTCTAGCCCTGCTGTCTCTCTGTCACCCGTTTCTGGCGATGGCACACGTGCCAAGGAATCCGCAGGAGGTCCTGCGGTGAAAGTGAGATAGAATCCCCCGTTCTGTGGCTTTTTGGCGTAGCAATCTGTGGTGGAGGAGCTGCTGGATGGGGTTCCTTGTTATGCTGGCCCAAAGGTGGTGATGTTGAAGCCAAGGGGTTAAACTGGAAAGCTAATTTGGATTAGGCAGCTCCCCCCTGGGTGTGTGTTACCAAACTTTGGCAGCAAGTGCAAGGGTCCGCCGGGCGGCCCCGTTGACTGTGCCTGACCTGCCTCTTAACTTTACTCGTATGATACCCGCACTCAAGTCTGCTATGAAGAACCTCTCTATAACACCGGTAACCTCAAAAGGCGGATTTTCACCTCGGTTTAGTAATAGTATCTCAATTCGCCAGTGGCAGCCTCGCTGCAAGTTAATACTGGCACTTTGGAAAATATCATATCTATCCACTGATATTTGCCAAGTAAATTAACAGTGATTAACATGTCCCTGATATTCCCCACTGGTATCATTAAACAATTTCGACCTACTTGCAAACACCACTATCTCCATGGAAACTTGGGATATTCCTATCTTTCCTCTATTAATATGTAGAGGATTGTCCATCCTATCATGTAACAGAGCCTAATTCCCATTAGAATAGTGGTTGAGAACCCTTGGCTGTTGAAGTTGGACAATATTTTCTTGGCAAAGTCCTCCCGGGCTACGAGCACGGACGTCTTCCACCATAGAGCCCGAGGCTGAGGGCAACCTGCGGCACAGACTCGAACAAGGTCTTATACTATCGGCACGACTCCAAGTACGAGTGCGGCCGATAGATATATTCGTCATGTGATATGTGGTATATAGCGGCAAGTTGGCAACCAGCAGGATCGCAATTCTGATGATTTCATCATGAGAGCAACTCCTGCCAATTACCATATTATCATTCCCAATCTCCTGTATCTATCATCCATTTCCTGCCACTATTGTTCTTTTGCAATACCAATTATGGGCTGTGCATATGGAGCGAGTGAGATATCTCTCGAAATGCATTGTGCAATTCTGACCTTGCACCTCTTTACCGAGAAGACTTGGAATGAGATTTCAAGTTGTCTTTGCGTCTATCCTGACTCTGCTTGACAAATTTGTATTAAAGCCAAGGTAATAAATCATTAACAGTTACTACCTAATTAGAGTACTCAGCAGCAAAAAAGAGAAACTCAATTAATTAGAGAACTGACTTGATTGAAAAATATAGGATCGTGCAAGTGATCCAAGCGACTTTCAAGACCTGTACGCTGTTTTGAGAAGTTTTGACTGTCCAGGCCGGCCTGAGATTATCCCAGAGAATTCAGAAAAATCACTCGCTCTCAAAACAGCATCTTAAAGTAGACCTGAGGGTTATACGAAAACCTTTCCTGAGTTAGCAAAAGAGTTAGGAATCAAAGCTGCTCGATTGACAATTGAAAGTGTTATGCACAATTACCATAATATATACCGCTTTCCTCCTTCGCAGCCGAAGCCCCCACTTAATATGTATCATAAAGAAGGTCAGTTGAATTTTGCCTTTTAGGCAATTCAGAAAGATCCTCGGTAGTTATATCATTTCTTCTCTTTCCATTCAATTTGTTGTTTTTTTTCTTTCTATTCCTTTTACAGTTGTACCTTGCTATCCTGGATGATCAAAATTCGAAGAATCTGTTCAGTATAACAAGTAATCTGGAACATCAGGGTAGGTTTTGCAGTAAAACGTTTTTGAAATAACAGTATTTTATATAGGACAGCGAGGTATCTGTATTATTGTGATATATTCTTACAATATAAGTTTTTAAATACATGAAACTCTTACAGTACTTTTTAATAGTTGTTTTGCCTATTCAGATGAAATATGGGTAGAAATTGGTCACCCCCGATGGTCTCCAAACATTTCACGACCTCGTGGTTCAAACCCCTTTGATTACAGTAGCCATAAATTTGAGCCAGCTGGAATTAGGCTCATGTTTTAGGGCTGTATGGCCTATGGATATCATGGGCCTTGTTTTGTCTGGGAAAAGGAAACAACAGAAGAGAAGAAGTACTTGAATGACATGATTGAGACTGAAAATAAAGTAAAGAGATTAAAGCAAGACCACAGGTGAGGACAGGTACGAATTGAAGGGACAGCAGAGTTTAAATTTCTGGAGGATTTGAATTCTAATCTACAAAGATTAGACCAGACCAACCCCCTCCCATCAGGCTATCTGAGGCAAAAACGACGACCAGAATGGGAGTTCAAGGAACTTATAAAAGAGTGTGGAGATAGAAGCCATGGGGGTATTGATTGGGTTTTATATTGGGAGAAAATATTACAACCATACTATTTTCCATTTTTGCAACAGGTCGAGCAAGAAACGGGACACGAGATTTGGGCCATCGAGGATAATGCTCCTGCACATGGCACTGCTCAGCAATTAGGAGAGAATGAACGACAAAAGCTGAGCATACATACTGTTGATTGGCCTGCCCAGTCCCCAGATTTGAATAAAATAGAGCCTCTTTGGGACTATTTAAAAGATTCATTGGAGGAGTACAAGTTCAAAGGTGAGAGTCATGCTACAAAGGAGCAAGTAAAAATGGCTTTAGTATTAGAGTGGGAGAAAATTCCAATTGGTCTCATTAATCATCACTGTTTAGATCTTAGGAATAAGTTGGAGCTTGTGATCAAAAACAAGGGGGATAACAATTTTCGTGGCTCATTTTTTATTTCATATTTCATTGCAGTTCCGTTTGAAGTATCATGAGTTTTAAATTTATGGTGTTGAGTTTCTCCCCGGTTGCAACATGCTGCTTTATATATCCTTGCACGTGACGAATATATCTATCGGCCGCACTCGTACCTTCACGATAGCAGTTGAATACCGGTACCGGCAATCTTTAACCGGTTCAATTCGGTCGAGTAGTTGTACCAGGGTCAAGCAAGAAGTTATGGAACAGTTACTTGAGGGCGGTTGCTCCCAGTTAAACGGGTTAGAATAAATTTAAATGTAAAATTAATAAGTGAATAAATAAACAAAATAGAGTAATATGGTACCATCCGGTCCCGTCCTTTGTCGTCCTGACTCCGTCCTAGACGGACTAGACCTCTGCTTGAGGGTGCTCGGCGGAGTGCCGGTGCGTCCCTGGCTGTTCCGGTTAGTGGGTCACTGCCCTTGTGTGATGTTTTTTCGGAGCTTTCTTTGCGGCGGGACTTGGGCAAACATAAATCCGCCCCCAGACCAGGGTATAGTGTTCCAGCATCCCCCTTTTCTTCGCCGGAGACTTTCACGGATCTCCCTTGACCAACGGCCGCAATGCCCCGCACCGGCACACATCGCAATCGAGCACTCAAGCTCATGTGTTATAGAGGCGCCATATCAATCAGCTTGGCCGTGTTCGTTATGCGTGAGATTTTACGGTGGTATTGCATTGTGGGGTAATGGCCGTTTTTGGGCAGCTCGGAAGTACCGGTACCGGTACCATAAGCAGCATATTCCTGGGACTTTCAACAGAATCCAACCACCCCTAGCTGAAGCTAACAGCACCGCAGTCTCTACTGCGTACGTACTCGTACAGCACTCGTCACCAGTATTCCCTGGCGCCCCTGCCTACCATATCTCGTGTTCCGCCGTACCCGGAGATGGGATGTCACCGCACATCCCTTCCACCAACGGGAGCCCTTATGGCATTCTACTTGCCACCTCCGCCAGAGGATACAAACACTTGTACTCGAGTGCTCATCCGCACAGGTCTGCGGTGGCTTAGTCGCGCTTCGCGGATTTTAAGGGGCCAATCGACTGTGCTCGAGGACTGTACTCGTATTGTGTCAATCTAAGCCCTATCACCGAGGCAATGTCTACCACCACAAGCACCCAAGTCGGCGATACACCTACCGGTGACCAAAACGATATCCCCGCATCAGGAATTCTGATGTTGCAAAACAAAGAGAGGAAGGATCAAATGCCAGATGTTACTAGAGCATGAACGCCATTCATATTGCTTGACAACGCATGTTAATCAACGGCCAAATACAGTTAATCATCAGATAATTCTTCTTTCTTGGCAAATGAACTTGCTTCTTGGCGATTTTTAACAGCAAATAACTGCTCGCAACGTCTAGGTATCATACGACTACACCTGACTTTGAACCCATAGCCCACTCAGGAGTCAACATTTTTAAAATACTTGTAACTTTTTGCTTCTTATCGGAGAATAGAGTACTCGTACAGAAAACTGGAATTAGGGCTGGTGTCGAGGATCCTTAGCAGTATGAGGTTGGGCACTTGGTGGGGTCGGGAGCTCCGGCGAAAGAATTCCTTGGCGTGCTCGAGCACCGGTAGCATAAAAGCCGGAATACGGTAAGTGGGAATGACGAGGCTGGGATATCCAGAACTTCTCCCCCTGGCCACCCAGGGGTCAGGGGTTGGGGAGAGAAACGGGGTGAGAAGGGAATCTCACCTGACTGAGACAAATGAAAAGAAAAATAACACAGACCTTACTGGGAGGTCCTCGAGCGCCGTACGGTATTGTACCGGTACCGGTACCAGGCTGGTGACAAAAATGATGAGCAGAACGGCATGTAACAACCCAAACCATGCTCCTTCACGCTTTCAATTCAATACATTCTGAAGCTGTAAAAAAAAATTAAAAAACTATATAATAATCCAAAACTCTTTCAAATATCTCCAAAAGCACTCATGGAATATTGTAAAGTTCAAGTTGAAAACAACGCCAAGCCTTCCCATTTCCCATACAAAATCATCAGAAATTGCACCAAGACCAATGTACCAACCATAACCCTCTCAATAATTCTTCAGCCAGCTCATACAGAGGGTTCTAAAGGGTGGGAAAGTAAAACCTAGGGAATTATTTTATATATACAAGTACGGAGGTACAGCGCCTAAGTTTTGTATGTTACACTCATAATAGAGAGGTTTTGCTAAGTCAGTTTGCTACTGAACTTTACATAATTTAGGCAAAGTAGGGCTGGGTGGCGCATAGGATTTTTCTTGAAGTTTTGGGAAGAAAAGTTCAATTGAACTGTGCAACTGATCGTCAACATCACACATGAAATAACAACTACTGTCTACACTCTAAATGAAGAAGCCAATTTCACGAAAATACCTCTGTTTCTGACCTCTTAAGTATTTATCTTGTTAGGGTATTATTCTGCATACATGTTAACCTCTGTGAACCTTCAAAGACAACTCCTTTTCTTACTTCTAACTCTGATTCTTTATCTCTGGCATTGTTAGTGGTTATGATTACGGTTGAGAGAACAGCAAGAACAATGCCTATATTGTGTAAATAGCTCTTAAACACCAATTAGCTCTGAGCAGAAGATATTCAAACTGGATACCTGTGAGTGGAATGAGGTAGACTTCAGAGAATATTTACGGTAAATTTTGAACCTTATTTAATGTAGTTTATAGAAAATGAGCAGCACTTTTTTCAACTAGCTTTATATTATCAGTGTACATTCTGAGAGTATTTACTAAGAAAATGTAGATTTACCAAAGCTGAAATCCGCGGAATTATGCCCTGCCTACCATTAGATCTTGTTCAGTGGTAGTTTAGCTTTCGCCCAGACCCAGAAGAAGCCTTTGCAATTCTTTTTTACCAAATATCTTACCCGCATCGCTTGAAGGATTGTATGCAGGTGTTTGGTTGTTCTCGTACTCACTTATCTGTCATTTTCAATAACATTGTCATCTACCTGATTTCATGGTATGGGGAGAAACTTTGGTGGGATAAAAGATGATTAAATTATATAACATTGAGATGATATGAAAGGGCAATACAACAAGTTACAAGCTTGAAGGATGTCTGGAGCTTTGTTGATAGTACTATACAACCTTTTTGCAGACCAGGAGAAAATCAACAAACCTACTATTCTGGATATAAGAAAACTCACTCATTTAAATTCCAGAGTATTGTTACCTCTCATAGTCTTTTTTCTTCACTTGTGAGGCTATTTTCAGGATAGTAGGGGATTAGTAGATTTGGCAAGCATTAGGTATTGAGAAAATAATATGGATGATTCATGAAACCAACAATGTATTGGAGCATGATTATCTATATTTATAAGGAGATTCTGCATATGTACTAGCTCTCAGCGTACTAGGCTCCTATATTGAACAACAGAAACAGCCCTTACAAAGAGAGTAGGAGACAGCCAATCTAGTCATGTCTGGAGAGTGAATTGTAGTGGAGTGTAATGATCTCCATTCGAATGGTTAGTTCTTGGTAACAGGGAATGATACTTCTCTTCTTCTTTCTTCTTCTCACCTTATGACAGTACTAGGCCTTTTCCTCCATTACAGATAGTACAAGATATTTGTCTTCTACTGGGAACTTCTATCGCAAGCTTTCTCTAACTCTTCTTCGTGAAGAGCTTTCTCTGCATAATAATAATAAAGGTCATGATATTGATAAAGAGTGTAAAGGTGTTTTATATCTGTTAAAGTAATAAATGGGAAAAGTACTTAGAACAAAGCCTGAAGAACCTATTCTCCTCAGCCATACCAGCCTCCATATATACTGTTCTTCCTACCTTAAGTCATGTGACCCAAAGTGGTCACATATGCGAAACCAAATCATAACAAACAAATCATCTGACTAAAGTAGTCACATGCTCAAAACCCATGACCTCGTAGCAAGGTCATGTGTAACAACTTATAATCTAATCATAAAATAATAAATAAGTCCTATGAGTCCAAGTGGTCATATGCGTGAAACCTAGGACCTCATTTTGAGGTCATGTAGGAAACATAAATCATATGCGCAAGGCATACCTGCAAGGCATACCTGCAAGGCATACCTGCAAGGCATACTCACCAGATACACATCCTATAACTTATAATATTGTCATGTGCAAAATATAATAAATTATAACATAACAGGTCATATGACCGAAATACATCATATGTGCAAAACAATAACATATGTATGACTCATAATCATGAGTCATGTGAAAATCTTTTCTGTTCCAAGCCACATTTGTAATATTAGCTGCTTCCCTGCTAAGGCTGAGTCCCATTGGGCTTTTTCTCCAAGCTTCAATAGTTCCTGTCCAGCTGAACGCATAGACCTCTGAAGGCTGTTGAACTTGTTATCTGCCGTCCTCCACCATATTCTCACTGATTTAAAAGTAAGGTTTACTATTTCGATTGTGTGCTGCTGATTGTCATTCAGCTGTCTTAGCTTCGTGATCATTTTTTCATTTGCTGAAATTGTGGCATCAGCCTGGCCAAGTTGTTCTCTGAGTCCACTGATCTGCCTGAGTAGGCTTCTGACATTGGGCTCTATTTCCGCCAAGGGGTTTTGGGCTCCTTCCTCCCTTGGCCTTGTCCTCGAGGTCCTATGCTATATGCTGGCATCTTTTTCTTCCAACTCTTTCTTTGTCCTGTTCTTCTGCGGGTAGTACCCTGCCATAATTTTCTTCAGTCCATGCATCTTACACGAGTTGTTAAAGCACTATTTCCAGTACGTAAGAGCAGGGTCTGGGCACAGACCACGCTTTTGATATTCTCTCAGGAACCATCCTGAGTGTAACGTATTAGCAAGGTACTAATCACGTTATTGGTAATAGGTACGATAGTTGACAGGTGGCCTGCTCTTCCAGCGAGGAGATGAGAGCTGAGAACTAAAGGTGGCTTCTAGGGTATACTGGAAAACAAAGAGGTAACCGTTTAACTAAGTATATATTGAAATACTATCTGTTTAAATCTGCTTTTCTATCATAGAAACAGGTGGTCTTTAAATACACAAATCTGTTCATGTCTAAAATGAATAAAACCAATCAAAGGTATCAAGCGATACACTTTGGTAAAAACAAATCAAGTATCAAAACGATACTTGAAACAAAACATAAAACGTAACTAAGTATCAAACGATACTTAAAACAAACCAAGGATCAAAGCATTACTTAAAACAAAACATAAAACATAACTAAGTCTCAAACGATACTTAAAACAAACCAAGTATCAAAGCAATACTTAGAACAAACTAAGTATCAAAGTGATACTTAAAGCAAAACATAAAATATAACTAATAACTGAGTACCCGTACCGGTTACATTTATCATAAATGTCACACCAGGAAGAAGAAGAAATCTTAAGGAAACAATAAGACTCAAAGAAATGCAGATTACAGTAGTTATGAATACCTGATTTATGCTATACATCTATTAAAGTATTATTGCAATCAGGGTAGTAGTCTACCTAAAGGATTGTGAAGTAGTTTTACGGTTGGATAACATTGCAGTTTAATAACATTCCAATAAGCTGTTATTGTAGCCTCATATTGAGTACCACATAGTTTGTCATTATTATGATATTCGGATGGTGAATGGTGATTAGACGAGGTTGTTGAGGACTTGTTCCATAACCTGGTTTTCCTCATTGATGCTTTCGGATTCCGACTCCAAGTATGGTGCCTAAAATCAATTTCTGGCTTCTAGTTCAACTTGCTATCGCTTAGTTTCTAGAATTGTTGGTGTCCAGTACCATAATGTAATTAATTGTGGGTGGTAGAGAATCATTTGGTATGTTGTTTTTCCAGCACTTATTCACCATGTCCATAGCGTGTTCCAGCCCTTCCAGTGGTTCTCAGCTGTTTTCACTGATTGGGTAAACTTTGCATTTGACCAGAAACTGGTCATTTCCATACCAAAGGCGGTGGTCTCAGATTTTTTGTCAACTTACTATTTATTCTTCTTATCAATGATGATAGGTACAGGGCAAGAGTGGGATCTTCCAAGGAACTTAGAGTTATTATTAGGGTGGAAATGATTTACAGTAGAGGTTTAGAAAATGGTAGTATTGCAGTAATACATGCATGCATCCATCTGGATCCTATAGTTTTCTTTATGTTTATCATAATACAAGACCTTGAAAGGTCCTTGCTCTCATAGTTGTAGTCTCTTGCTGTGTCCAACATTGGTAATAAACATATTTCTATGACTCATAAGCATGTCGCTGGGCTGAATAGGTATATGTTTGTACCATTGCTTCTGGTCAGTAATTGTACTTTGGAATTGTGCAGCTTTAACATCTTAGAAAGCATCATTCTGGATAGCTTGATAGCGGTTTAAGTGGTTATCAGTGGCAGAAACAGAGGAGTTCTTAAATAGGGTTGTAGGTAAGAGAGGGTATTGGCGGCAGAAGATTGCCTTGTATGGAGACATTCCTAGAATGTCTGAATATCTGGCATTGATATATGTGGTGAGCTCGGCGAGGAGGTGTTTCCTATTAGTCTGTCTTTCATTGATTATGTTCTGGATTCTGGTCTTAACTTCACTGATCTTTCATTCAGCTTGGCTATTAGTTTTATGATGTTCAGGAGCAGCTATAATGTGGTTGATTCCAAGAAAAGTCAAGTTTTGTTTCCAAAATCTGACTGTGAAATGGAGATCAGCATCACTGACAATAGACAATGCATATTCATAGGGGGTAAATAGATATCGTTGGAGATCATTCCAGATGTTTTTAGAGGAGTCGGTAACTTTCATTGGTATAAGCCATATGTATTCAGAAAATCGATTGACAGCTAGCAAGATAATGTCATAATTGACGGACTTGTTGAATGGTCCTGTGAAGTTAATAGTAAAGGATTCGAATATCTCGCAAGGAAATTGGATTGTCTGGACTTTCTCTTCAGGTAGTTGTGTTCTTTCCTTATTTGCCTAGCAAAGCTTACATTGTTTGATGAAGTTGCAGAAATCCTTTCAGATTTCAGGCTAGTAATCATATTCTGAGGCATATTGGAGGTTTCGGTTGACACTGTAGTATCCTTTGTTGAGGATTTCAGTAATAACATATTCCCTCATAATCATTCCATTGAACATGTGGCTCTTTAGGATGAATAAACAATGTTCACCATAGTGAGTGCTAGTATAGACCATTCTGTTGGAAATGTTATAGGGAGCATGATATCCATGTCTGGAGCTGTCCATAGTTTTAAAATAGTTTAGGTCATAGCGTTATGCTGCTATTATCTGGCTTCGGAAGGATGAGGTCAATTCCTCCATTGTTTATTTAACATCTCATTCATCCTCAATAAAGAATCCTCTTGTCAGTTTGATAGGTTCTTCCTCTTCAAAGATTTTATAGAACTGTCAGTGATGTTCAGGAATTGTGAGTGGTATGACAGAGATGATAGTTTCGTTATAGTATACTCGCAAGAGTCCACCAAATACTGGTTATGAATCTATTATAGGGGGTGACGATAGAGACGCTGACTGTAGGTTAGATGTTACATCAAAGTAGGATGCTGCTTCTTCGAGTTATTCAAGACCTTGGTGTTGTCTAGGAGTAGTATGAAGGATAAGAGAGGGTTAGATCGATCTATCATTGATGTCGTCCTTCATTTGTTGTTCTTCTTCTCGTTCTGCAGTGTTGAAGTTGGTACTTTTGGAATCTGAATCAGAGGTATAGTACAGTGGCTGATAAGTGTCGCCAAATTTAATTTCAGTCTGGTAAAAGAGGCAGGTATCGAGATAACAGTGGGCTCTGTGTAGTGTGTTTTGTTCAAGCTTACAAGGAGGTGTACTGCGGAGGGTGCAATTGTCTTTCCATTCATCAATGATTTCTTTTCTGTGATCTCTTTCAACTGCTCTGTACATAGTATATGAGAAAGAAGCAAAAAGATGGGCAGTACTAGCAGTAGCCAATGTTGGTTCTTGTTCATAGAAGGTGTCGTCACAGCTATTATCACTTTATCTGATATGGTTATAAACAAGATGAGGGTTCTGGAGTATCTTGTTTTCATAAATGTAAAACAGTTTATCAGCTAAATAGTTGGTTCTTCCAGGGACATAGATAATTTTTGCATTGTATTTGCTGATTTTTCCTATCTATCAAGTTCTTCTCAGGCCTGGGATCTTGTCAGTTTTCAGATTAGTGAGGGGTTGGTAGTCAGTAATCATGATGAAAGTGTTGCCCATCAAGATGTCGCATAGGTGCCATAAATACCTTAATACGTTAGACACTA
>NW_003298844.1:24631-34951 GCF_000151645.1 Tuber melanosporum | reverse complement strand
ACCGGTGTTAGTTCTACAGACTCGGTTCGAGGCTATGGGGTCAGGAACCACCCTAAGTAGGGTAACCCTACTCAGAATCAGAATCTCTGGTCTCCAACACCCCCCTCTGGCTCCCTTACGGGGCTTGCGTGTCATCATATATATCAATCTCAGTTGCGTCCTGTGACTATATTACCACAGAATTGAAGGTGTTAGAATAACACCATATACATCGTCGCTGTCTGTCCAACCAGATTCTGTTCGCAGGATATATGAGAGGGGACCCTCGGCTAGGTCTGAGAAGTGGAGCGGAGTGATTCTGTCAACTACTCAGAGGGTTACTTGGCCTCAAAGATATGACATCTTTGGTATGGGCCGTAAGTAACGGGACGATTTCGCACAAGAAGATGGTATCAAATGGTAAAGGATCTCTACTAGAGATCAATACATTTACCTCTACCAGAAGTGTCTAGAACTCTAAAAGGACACTACCAAAGAAGCCAACGAACTTCACAGAGTGTTGTAACTGGATTTCAGAACACGTCATAGCTATGGGGTGATTCATATTACTACAATGGTTACTGAAACCTACTACCCAAAGAGCAACCAAGAGTTGCCAACTGAGGGATTAATTACCACTTTGGTGGAATAGCTTCCTGCGAGTTAATAGGAAGTCATCCAAAGAAAATCTATCAGTTGGCTATGGAGTTACAAGAGATTGGAATCAGATGACCTACGATAGTTGTAATGACGACTACCTTTGCAGATATAGCCATGGATAAAACTGATCATTTTATCAATGGCGAAGTCAATTGGAGCCAACTCAGTTCAACTTAAGAACTAGGCCATAAGTCTAAAGACTCTGCTAATCGGGATATTACTATTGGGGACAGCACGCTTCCTAAGAAAAAATATTGTTATTACCGAAGAGGGTGTGATGGTTTTCAGGGTCCACCGGTGTTCGCACCTTGGAAGAAAACTCGACGTCGCGAATAACGATTGAAGAAGTACATAGTTGTATGATAAATAGATGTAGTCCACGAATACTCAGATGCGGAATATAAATATCGAAGTGTCTCCCAAGCTTTAGACATCATCAAGTAATGGAGAAGAGACCTTAACAATATAATATTGTTTTTACGATTCTATTCTACTTTACCTATTTTACTTCGCTCCTAGTAGTCATAAACGAAACGAGCAAAGTCTGAGCCTTCCTAGACAATCTCCGTCTACAGAAACAAATCTCGATTGGCCTAGACAACTTAGAAGTCTATCAAGTTGTCTCCGCCTAACAAAGGGCTTCCTTGTCTATTATTCCAAAGTTCATCAGTGAATTAGCGAACTTTTTACTCTACATTACTGCTGGTCTTGTCTTTTCATGCAATAGTTCTTGGCCAATCCATACTCCAACTCCAAAATCTAACGTATTAGTAATCAACCAAATTTGTTCTAGTTTATTGTAGTCGATAGGTCGTATAACATTGGCGCTCTTGATTTATTCCTTAATGTTGGTAAAGGCTTGATCAAGAGTATAGGTCCAACCGAATTCTGGATTGCCAGTAAGGTTTATGAGAGGTGTAGTCACTGTGGCGTGATGTAGTAGAAACTGAGAAATGTAATTGACAAGTCCTAGGAACTGTATTAGTGCTTTTTGATTTTAGAGAGGTGTTCATTCTGTTAAACTGGCAATCTTTCCTGGGGTAGCATGTATTCCTTCATCGTCTATTACATTTCCCAAGAATTCAAGCCTGTCAGCAAACAGAATGGATTTGTTTTGACCAGTATAGAATTTAGCTTCCTTTAGTTTGGTACACACTAAACCTATATGGTATGGATGTTCCTCTTTCGAGTTTAAGAAAATAAGGATAGCATCAATATATATTCATATGAAATGGTGGAGGCATTCGCTTAGGAGAGTTTCCATAATGTGGATGAAGGTGGTGGGTACGTTCATATCTCCTTGTAGTATAACTCGCCTAATGAAATTTGGAAAGGATGTCTTGAAACTGTTATAGTATTCGCTTTCTGGGTCAATTCTTGTCTGCAAATAGGCATTGCTTAGGTCAATCTAGCTTTAAAATCTTGCCCGTCCTACTGCATTCAGGATCTGGGTCTAGTTTGGGATAGCAGAACTGTTTATAACTTTGTTTTCATTCCTTAATTTTAGGTCGACCAGGAGGTGCATTCTTTTGCCATCTGCTTTGAGTTGGACAAACATTGATACAGCACCTGGTGCTTCTGCTCAGTAGATGATTCCTCTTCTTTGGTTCTAGTTTATCTAATCACGTAGTGGGCTTTTATACATGTTAGAGATACAGTAGGTTGGTTGATTCTTGAGGTTAGAGGGGTCCCGTAGGCGGATCTAGTGGTTTACTTTCCTCATAGATGGTAGTTCTTCTGGGATCTGATCAGGGAAAACATCAGAGTATTTGTCCAATACGCGTTAGGCAGTTGCTTTACAGACTGAGGCAAAGTATTCTCTTCTTGTTGATTTACGTGAGAATCTGATCTTCTGTTTTAGGATATCGATAATAGATTTTCCACATCTGATTATGGCCTTGTGGTAGTTTAGGAGTGGCATTCCAATCAAGATGTTGTATTTGGCCAAGTTTCCTACCAGCATCTTCTGAGGGGAGAGAGTAGCAGAACCAAGTCTGATAATAGCGCTACAGGTCTTATAGCTGGTAGATCGTGACCCTTTACTGCCATATTAACTGGTATGGACTGATTAAGATCTCAGGTTGGGAGTCCATAGACAGAGACAAAGGCATTACTGATAATATCCCTTCCAATTATACCAGTGTTGAACAGAACTCGGGTCCTTTTGCCGTTGATTGGAATAGTACCTTTTAGGATGGTGTGGATCTTGAACGTAGTGGGTGGTTGGACATGGTTAAATTCTACATGGATATATCCAATATGAATTTCCTCATATTCACTGAATCAGGCATTATCACTATCGCTTTCAATGTTATGGGCTTGTGCCTCTTGCTTAATCACTTTTCCTTTTCCTTCTTCATAGCACAGTTTTTTACGATATGTCCAGTTTCTCCACATTCAAAATGTTCTCCCTTCTGTAGTTTCAATTCTTTTGTAGACTTTGTTTCCCTCTTGAAAACTTGTAGTATGTTTTCTTCAGAGATATTGGAAGGCTTATGTCATGGTTGCCTATTACTGGTAGAGAATGCCTGTATCTTGCATGCCTTGGTTTGATGGAGGATGGCGTCCTTTCGTTCTGTCCTTGCAATTATTACTGACATATCATCATCATCTTCCCCACATGGCTCTACCTCTTCTCGGAGGGTAGGGTACACAGCATTATAGAATTGCCGCTTAAGGATATAACTGGAGATGCTTTCTTTCTTCATTCGGTCCCTATACATCTGGAGATCTGTAGGTATATATGTGATTCTTTTAACATATGCTCCGTTGACTTGATGAAGCTGGTTGAATTTGTTGTATAGGAGGTCATTTGTGATAGAGGATTGGAATCAATTTTTGAGGTAATCGAGTATATTGAATCCTCTCAATCTTACATTTCTGCTATATTCCTTATAGCATTAGTGGTATGTATCAGTTGCCTTTCCTTCACAGAATGATCTAATATATAATCTAGATGTAGGGCTTTCTACATCTACCTTTTATAGGAGAAGGTAGTATATAAGTTCAGTTACCTATCGGTTAAAGGCTTCAGGCTTGAGGTCTTTTCCTTTTCCTGTGAACTTCGCCTTGAGGTGGAGCTTGAATTTAGGTAGGTCGGGTATATTAGGTCCTTCCTCTTCTTCATGCCGTGCCTAAGGCTTTCCTCCTCCTAAAGGCCCTCCTTCAGTACTAGCTATATCTGATTCGCTACTAGTTTCAGGGTCGTTCAGAGGCTCAATAGTAGGCTTCATTACTGGGGTAGGTGGGAATTCTCTAAAAGGTTATGGGGCTTCCTTGTTTGCAAGTTCTGCTGGCTTACTAGAAGAGCGTCGGGTCGGTCTCTTTCTTGTAAGGTCTTGTAGTGGGATCTGCTTCCCACTCCTGGTCGCTAATCACTCCATGTTGGCTTTGAGATAAAGACAAATATAGTGTAATACTGCCACTTCTCTCTACCCGCATTCTGAGGTGGATATCAATAGATCGATCAGTCCTAAATCTGGAGACAAATTCTTGACCACTTGCTGAGGTTAAAAAATTATAACGTATTTGGAAGGTGCTAATCATGTTATCGGTAAATAGTACGATAGTTGGCAGGTGGCCTACTCTACTAGAGAGGAGGTAAGAGCTGAGAACTAAAGGAGGCTTCAAGGGTGTACTGAGAAATAAAAGGATAACTATTCAACTAAGTATATTGAAGTACTATCTGTTGAAGTATGCCTTTTCCATTATGGAAATAGGTGGTCTCTAAATACACAAATCTGTTTATGTCTAGTATGAATAAAACTAATCAAAGATATCAAGTAATATACTTCGGTAAAACAAATTATGTATCAAAATGATATTTAAAACAAAACATAAAACATAACTAAGTATCAAACTGTTAGGCGGAGATAATCTAATAGACTTCAGAATTATTTGGGTCAATTAAGATTCATTTCTGTAGATGGCGATTGTCAAGGATGGCTCAAGTTCACTTGTTTCGTTTATGACTACTAAGAAGGAAGTAAATTTAGTAATGTAAGATAGAATCGTAAAACAATATTATATTATTAAGGTCTCTTCTCCATTGCTTAATGATATCTAAAGCTTGGGAGACATTTGGATATTTATATTCCATGGCGGATTGTTCGCAGACTACATCTATTTATCATACAACTATGTCCCTCTCTGATGATAACTTGCAATGTCGGGTATTCTTGAAAGGTGCGAACACTTGGAGACCCTGAAAATCAGTACACCCGATTTGGAAATTATAATATAACTAACTCGGAACTATACTGTTTCCAACAGTAGTTATACAATCATTAGAGTCTTTAGACTTGTGGCCTAGTTCTCAAGTCGAACTAAGTTGGCTTCAATTGTTTTTGTTATTAATAAAATAATCAGTTTCATCTGTGGGTTGCATCTACAAAGGTAGTCATTATCACAAACATTTTTCAGGTCGTCTGACTTTAAACCTCCATAACTCCTTACACAACTGATAGATGTTTTCTGGAGGACTTCCTACTAACTTACAGAAAGCTTTATTCTACCTGATTGACAAATATTCCCTCAGGTGGCAACCCTTAGTTGCTTTGGGTAACAAGGTTTCAATCACTGTTGTAGTATTGGAAATTATCCTCATAACTACAACGTATTCTGAAACCTAGTTGTAATACTCTGTGAAGTCCAATAGCTTCTAGGTAGTGTCCCTCGGAGTTCTAGACTCTTCTGGATATTGTAGGGTAGATGTGAATGTATTGGTCTCTTACTGAGTTCCTTTACCATTTGCTACCATCTCTTTGTGCGAAAATATCCCGTTACTTACGGTATGTACTAAAGGTATCACATCTTTAATGCCTAGTAATGTTCTGAATAGTTGACGAATTTACTCCCTTCTACTTCTCAAACCTAGCTAAGGGTCCCCTCTTACATCTCCGGTGAACAGGATCAGGTCAGATAGATGGCGGTGACCTATACAGTGTTATTCCAACTCCTTCAACTCTGTAGTATTATAGTCACAGGGCACAATGGAGATTAATATGTATGATGACGTGCGGGCCCTGTAAGGGGGCCAGAGGGGGGCATTGGAGACCAGAGATTCTGATTCTGGGTGAAGTTACCATACTTAAAGTGACTCCTGGGTATCGGATCCTGGTATTCCTAATACAAATGATACTTAAAACAAACTAAGTATCAAAGTGATACCTAAAAAGAAACATAAAACAAAACCAATAACCGAGTACCCATACCGGCTATACTGAGCCTTCCTCGTCTTCAAAGTGTATGAGACATCTGTCATTGTAGTATACCGTCTAACCTATTGTGTTATGTCTTGTTTTCTCCTCTTGTTTCTTAAGTTCATTGCCTGATAGCCTCATGAATAGATATTCAGGGCTTCTCAGTGTGATGTGGTAGGGGCTATCATTCCAGCCCTTGTATGGTTCCAATGGTACAGGTTCTTTTCTCTTACCTTTTTTGTTGAATGTGATCGTTACCTGGACCTAGCTTGCTACAGTATCACTGGTGGAAGGATGAGAGGACATCTTGTGTATTTTTGAAATTGTGTGAGAAGTACCAGGTTTTATCGTGTTTGAGTGAGTAATCAGTCTACTTGGCTCAGTTTTGAAGGTTACTGTGGAAGAAGTAGAAATCAATTATCTCATCGAGTTTTTATTCTAGTTCTTTGTCCAGTTCGATTAGAGGTACAGAAATTATTGCTTGCAAGGTAAACTTGTTATCATTGTGTAGTTCAAGGAGTAAGATGTTGAATATGTTGTATATTCTCATTGAGGGAGAAAGATCGAGCTTATAAGCTAAGTTGCCTATTTTTTTCAGTATCCAGAATGGTCCGTTACTTTTGTAGTCTAATTTTTTTGATGGCCGCATTGTATGAATATTGCGTGGTAGTAACTACACTATATCTCCTGACTGTATATTCAGATTGGACCTCTAGTATTTATTGTATTGTTCCTTCTGCTCTTACTGTGCTTGACTTATTTTGTATCATAACATTTCATATAGTTTCTCCACATTCATTTTCTCCATTATTACACAATAAATCGTATGATTTGTGGCCTGACTCTGTGGATGTTGTCCATAATTAGTAAAAAATAGTGTCGTGCCTATCATTTCTTATTTTCCGTTGTTGTATGTAAACTCGGCTATTGATAACTACTTATACTAATCATCTTACTGATAATAAACTTAGGCCTGTAAATATTACTCTAGTATTACATTTACCTATTCTGTTTGTCTGTCAGTCAGCACGAGCAATGTGGTGCTCAGCTGATCTTTTATTCCCATTTCTCCGATTACTTTTTTCCATAATCCTGATTTTAATAGTACTCCCCGATCTGTTATAATATTCTTTAGAAGGCCATGTAGTCGGAAAACCTCTTGGAAAATGTCTATTTAAAATCTCATATATCAATATTCTGTTTGAATGGAAAGAAATGACTCATTTTGGTCAAGCGATCCACCACAACCAGGATGCTGTCATATCCTGCTGATGGAAGTATATCTGTAATTAAATTCATGGTAATTGTTTTCCAAGGTCATTTGGGAATCTCCTTTGATTTCAGTAATCTGTGAGGTGTGTGTTTAGCCATTTTCATTCATTGACAGATGTCACAATTTTTGACATCTTTTTTGATATCATTGCGTGATGCTAGCCAGTAGAATGACCTGGGAATAAATTCTATAGTTTTAGCTGTTCCTCCTTGTCCTGCCATTAGGATATCGTGATATTATCATATAATGCTTGTTCTTATCTTTTCTTCCTCCGAAATCTATTGTTTTCCATCGTACTACATATTTCCTTCCTTCCATTGGTACAAACCCGTAACAAATCCTTTCATCTCCTTTTATGCTTCCTTCAATGCTTCTCTTATTACCTAAATTATTTCGTCTTTATCGTTTACTTTCTTAATTTCTTTTTCCTCACCTAATATGAATTTAAAAACTTTCATCACCTCGAAGTAAGCTTTTAGTAATAGTGTTCGTATTTTCTGTTTGATTCTTTCATCCTCTTTTGTTTGTAGTTTGTCACTTGTAATTATTGTGAGAGCATCTGGCTGTCAGCTCTTCTTTCCTAATCGATATTCGATCTTGAAGTTGTACTTGGTAAGGTGTTCTATTCATCGTATTTGGTGATCGTTTAATTCCGTCATAGTCATGAATAGGACCAGATTCTTAGGATCTGTAAGAACTCTGACTAGTTGGTCGTTGTGCAAGATATATCGTCTTCATTCTTTCAGTGCTTGAACTATTGCTAATAGTTCCTTATTAGCAACATTGTAGTTGCATTCCACTGGAGTCATTATCTTGGATTGATAAGACACTGGCCTCTATTTTCCATCTTCGCCTTGTTGTGACAGTATGCCTGAGTGTACATATTTTGAAGTATCTGTTTCAATTATTGTCTTCCGGTTTGGGCCAAAATAGACCAATATTGATACCGATGACAGATGCGGCCTGATAGCATCACACGCTTTCTGTTCTGTTTTTCTCCATTCCAATTTCTTGTCTTTCTTGGTTAGGTTATAGAGTGGTTTACCAAGCCTGCTAAATCCTTTCATAAACCTTCGATAAAAGTTGCAGAATCCCATGAAGTACTGAATATCTGTTTTATTTGTTGGATTGGCCCTGTCTCCTATTACTGCCATTTTGACCAGGTCAATGTTGACTCCATTTTGATTGATGCTGTATCCGAGGCATTCAGTTTCTTCCCTATGGAATTCGTATTTTGTTGGTTTGATTTTCATTCCTGATTCTTGTATCATGGTGATAATGTTGCTAACGTCTTTTTAATGCTGTTGCATGTTTTCTGAATAGATGAGTACATCATCCAGGTATACTATGCAATATATGTCAAGGTACTTGTTGAGTACTTTGTTGATCCATCTTTGGAATGAAGCCAGTTGTAACGATCCCTCCTCGGATGGTCAGTTCTTGGCGATGGGGAACGATACTTCTCTTCTCTTTCTTCTTCTTCCTTCATCTTATGATAACGCTAGGCCTCTGCCTACATTACCGATAGTTCAAGACCTTTGTCTTCTATCGGGAACGCCTATCGTAAACTTTCTCTAACTCTTCTTCGTGAAGAAATTTCCTTGGCGTAACAATAACGTTGTAATAAAGATAAAGTTTGTAAAGGTGTTTTATATTCGTTAAAGTAATAAATAGGAAAAGTACTTAGAACAAAGTGTGAAGAACCTATCTTCCTTAGCCGCATCAGCCTCCTTATATAGTATTCTTCCCGCCCATAGTCATGTAACCCAAAGTGGTCACATGTGTAAAACCAAATCATAACAAACTAGTCATGTGACCAAAGTGGTCACATGCTCAAAACCCATGACCTTGTAGCGAGGTCATGTGCAAAAACTCATAAACCAATCATAGCGCAATAAACAAGTCATAGGACTCAACTGAGTCATATGCATGAAACCCATGACCTCATAACAAGGTTATGTGTGAAATATAAATCATATGTGCAAGGCTTACCCGCAAGGCACACTCGCAGGGCATACTCGCCAGGTGCACATCCTATGACTCATATTTGAGCCATGTGTGAAAGCATCACAAATCTCATATATAACAAATCATATGACTCAAATGAGTCATATGTGTGAAACAATAACATACCTGTGACTCATAACCATGTGTCATGTGAAAACCTTTTTCATGCCAAGCCACGTTCGTGACACTGGTACATTGGTTAGCCCAAAGAGCATGACCAGATATTCAAATATTCCATATCTTGAAGTGAATGTCATTTTCAATTCATCTCCTGTTTTAATTCAGATATTATAGTATGCATCCTTGATGTGGTATTTGGTGAAGTATTTTGCTGATCATAATTGGTCCAATGCTTCTCTAATCAAGTGTAGCGGATATCAATCCTTGTTGGTAACCGAATTATGGGCTCTGTAGTCGATACAGAGTCTCATCTTTCTGACCTTTTTCTTGACAAATATTATAGGAGATCCTCCTGATGCAAAGAAGTTTCTGATCCATCCCCTTTTTATGTTTTACTCTATCTACTTTCTGAGTTCTTCAAGTTCTGCTTCTCCTAGTGGGTATAGCTTCTTGTAGGGAATTTCTTTTGATTTTCCCGTTTTTTGTCCTTGTCCAGCTGAATCTTATGGTCGATTTCTAGTCTTCTGAGTAGTAGCCCTATGGCTCCTTCTTTCTAGAATAGGTTTATGAATTTATGGTATTCTTTTGAAATCAATTCTTTTCATCCCTTTTTGATTTGGTATTTCTTATCTTAGATTGCTACCTCAGTACTGATGTTGATTGCTAGGACAGCTTTCTCGTCTTTGTATGTCCATTTGAGAACTCCTCTGATATCTCCTCTTCAATAGTACTGTTCGAAGGCTTGTGCTGTGATCTCTTTGATCTCAATACTTGCTGTTGTATTGGGCGAGTTTTAGTCTGCATATCCAAACCACTTGTCTTTTCTTGTGGAATCTTCCAGTTGATCCACTTCGTGTAATTGTTCATAATTAATCCTTTTAAAGATCAATTGTATAATTCTATCACTTTTCTGGACTTCGTAATCTTCATTTTCCAGGTTGACCAGGACCACTTTAATTTCATCTGTAAAGTTGGTGTCAATTACCCCTGCATTGGTCATGAGTTGATGTCTGACTGCTAGACTGCTGCGGGGTGCTATCTGTTCTCCCAGGTAAACTTGCGTTAAAACTGTGGCTCCTG
>NW_003298844.1:0-24481 GCF_000151645.1 Tuber melanosporum | reverse complement strand
GGTACTATTTTGATAATCTAATCACTATTTCTGTCACTATTGTTAGCTGTCCATTGGCAGGTATCTTGGTTCTCTCATTGGTATACTGGTCATATCCTGCTCTCTTTTTGGAACCCTTGGTAGGTACTTTTGCCTCTTGATTCAGTTTTTGTATTCAGACTCTTTGGTCTTGCCATATCTCAGTGAACTTTATTTGCAAAGTTTCCTCTTCCGCTTTTCAAATTGGTATTGAGTAGACAATTGGTGAACTTTTGAGACATTGTATTACACATCATTCGCTGGTAAAGGTCTTCTTGTTCTTATTCCAGTCGATTGTCAAATTGTATCTTGGTAACTATAGCATTCCTAAGACTATCTTATAGTTCTTGAGATCAGCTACCGGGAAGGTTGCCGTTTCCCTATAGCTGTCAATATCTGTAGGTACTTCCACCGTATAGTTTATAGGGCCTATTGTACTTCGCTTCTTATCTACTAAGTAGACCTGTCTTTGTTTCTTCGCTTTCTTGGTATAGAGGCCATATTTGTTACAGATTTTCTTATCAATAAAATCTTTAGTTACTGCCCAGTCGAGCATTACATCTATTGTTGTTTCTTTATATTTTTCATTGTATATCTTCTTCTTAATCATCACATGATCTCTATCTTCTTCTCCTTATTGCGTGTGTAGTGCCTTATAGTAGTACGCTAACTTGATGGGCTTTCCAGGTTTGCATCTTAGGTCTCCTCAACTACCATTTACCGGGGACCCTCATGTTTTTCCACCGCTAAATCCTCAGCAATCATATCGCTAATGTTACTCTTCTTCTGAAATTGGAAGCAATTATTTCCAGCCACTTTTATCCCTTAGTATCTATTGTTGGATGGACTCTGATACTCCTGTATCCTACTTCCTGCTTTTCCGCATCTCAAGCAGAGTTTGCTGTTCATCCTTCTCATATAAGATTGTAATAATGATAAAGAGCGTAAAGTTGTTTTATATTTGTTAAAGTAATAAGTAGGAAAAGTACTTAGAACACAGCCTGAAGAACGTATTCTCCTCAGCCATACCAGCCTCCTTATATAGTGCTCTTTCCGCCCCAAGTTATGGGACCCAAACTGGTCACATGCACGAAACTAAATCATAATAAACTAATTATATGACCAAAGTGGTCACATGTGCAAAACCCAGGACCTCGTAGTAAGGTCATGTGCAGAAACTCATAAACCAATCATAATGTAATAAACAAGTCATATGACCTAAAGTGGTCACATGCACGAAATACATGACCTCATAACGAGGTCATGTACAAAGCATAAATCATATGTGCAAGGCATACCGGCAAGGCATACTTGTCAGGTACACATCCCATAACTCATAATCAAGTCATGTTCGAAACATAATAAATTATAACCTAAACAAGTCATATGACCAAAATGGTCATATGCGTGAAACGATAACATACTATGACTCATAATCATGAGTCATGTAAAAACCTTTTTCATGCCAAGCCACGTTCATGACAGCTGCTCCAGTCCAGCATTTAGGAATATCAAGTACGGGTATTGTAGCTTTCCTATTAAACCTGCAGTTTCGCCTATAATCTGTCAAATATTTTTAATGGTTTTGAAGATGTAGATTTGTTCAGTCTGTATGCCTTTGAAGGCATACTCCCAATCGCATTCGTATGCTAGTAAGAAGACAGATTGAGCTTTTCCTAGATTGCAGGGACCCATGGACCGAGGATATCAAATCCAACATTGAGTTTTATGACAAGTTCTTTTCAAAAATACAAAAGCGAATATATCACTGTACCTACTAGTAGGAAGCATTGTAAGGCTCTGGTGATCAGAGTCAAGGAGCAGAGATTGGGAACGAGGACAGGGTATTAAGCTTAATTGGAAGAAGGGGCCCGGTGTAATGATTCCTCCTTGGATAGTTAGTTCTTGGCAAGGGGGAACAATGCTTTTCTTCTTCTGTTTCTTTCCTTAGTCTTAGGATAGCACTAGGCCTCTGTCTACCTTACCGATAGTACAAGACCTCTGTCTTCTATCGGGAACGCCTATCGTAAGCTTTCTCTAACTCTTCTTCATGAAGAGCTCTCCTTGGTGTAACGATTATATTACAATAAAGATAAAGACCGTAAAGGTGTTTTATATTCGTTAAAGTAATAAGTAGGAAAAGTACTTAGAATTGAATCTAATTTTATTTAAACTTGTACCTCCAACACTGGTATACAACGATCCCCTGCCAGCACAGGGATACCACTAACCAGTATACCACTAATCCTAAGCTAACTAAGTCTACGGCCCCGCATCTGCCATTCCCGAGTCATGCCCGCATGAGAACTTATTACAAGACCATCAAACAACCTAACGCCCTCCCCGGTCTAAGTCTGTAGCCCCTCTAGTATGAAGCCAACCAGCACTAAGTGTAGCCGATGCTGAGCAAAAGACCAACCCAACCAAGTTCCTCATCCAACAAACATAAAATTACTACCACCCAGTCTGAAAACTGTCCCATGAACCTACCACCATAGTAGAAAACCAACAACCACACAAACTCATCCTACAGATGACATAATGGCAGGAAGGAGGCAACCAACATGTCAACCTCTTGTACCCGCATGCCAGGCCATCGACTCTATGAACCCACTTTACCGGTTGTCTCCGAAGAGCATACCGGTAAGGAGGACCTGTACCCGCTGCCTGTCTCCCAAACAAAACAATACAAACAAAGAAAATACATAGAGGTAGTAACAGACAAAGAAGGTCAGTAGGGCCTATCTCCCATCCGTGGTGCCATACCTCCTCCTGCCAAACCCGTAGCCCCACCAAAGAAACCAAAGAAACCCCACAAAACCCAGCGCATAAGACTCAAACAGGTCCAACCAGGTGGTCCCAACCTACTATCTGCACATGTGGCCATCAGCCAACCGGTCCATTGGGAAGCTTTACAGCACTCAGCAGCTTCACCCAACAGTCCAAGCTGGACTGGAAACACTTAATTAGACCTCGCCCAACCTGATGCAGGCCCGACCGGTGCTCGCAGGTGCCTCTCCCCCTCCAATCAGCCCCCCTCAAGCCCCACACACCAGATGCCACAGAGCCCATCCAGCCCCCCCAGCCTCTCGGACAGATTAACCGTCCGACAGCCACAGGACAGCATATACCTAGCCCTATCAATTGGCCACTAGTCTTGGCCACTCAACAGAGCCACAACCCCCGGTACCTTATAGCCGAGTGGGCCCACCAGCCTTAGCCAGGAGCTACAAAGGGGGTAGCACCAACACTCAATGGCATTGGTACCAGCCACACCATCCAACCCGGTCAAACTGAAGTCCAACCAAGCCAGGATGCAGTCGGCAGAACCAGCCGAAGCCAACCCCACAGGTCCAGCAACAAGCACAGGCTGAACAATGGGCAAGAGGCACCCCCAGCTGATGCGACATGAAGGAGGAGGGTGAACGAACAGGAGTAGACAAACAGAAGGTAGGCCCCACTTGCAATAGATGAAGTCACCAACCACAATCCACAACCGAACTACCCAACCACAGAGACAACATGAGTGTCTGGCAGCCAATCGTCCCACACCACCTCAGGCAGCAATGAACACCACTCCAGGAGGTAAGATTTTTCAGGGTCAAAGCCATCCCCACTGAGACAAGGAGGAAATACCTGACTGAACTAATGTAAATGCCACAAGGACAAAAACTCCAAGGGAACGGTGATAAACAACATCATAGGATTCCGACAGTAGAAACGTAACGTAACGAGGAGAGGCTGAGCAGGTACTGCCCTGCCACCTGAGGAGTGATGCAGCCAGTAAGACAAGTTGAGGACATGGGACGATCATCAAGCAAACCCGTGGGCATTTTGTATTGTGAAAACTAAGGACTTGATTAAAACCCAACAAGAACATGAGCTGGCCCAGAGAACAACACGGGTGATCCCCCCAAACAGAAAATTCAATCTTCCCAAATGAACGTGAAACCTGCGAGTAGACGATAGATAGGAAGTTAAAGACATTTTACCAAAAGGGGCTCGTAAGCAACTGTGATAAATAGCTCGAAGTGCCAGTATTGTGAGATAACCAGCAGGCAACGAAATGAGAAGCAAACAAGTAACCTGCCATGCAACGCCTAACAGACCTCAACACCAAAGACCCCAGGAACTACTGAGCAAACTCAGATATCTCCCCCAGAATCCAAGGCATCAAGGCCCACTGTGGGTGTGAAAGAATCGCTTGGGGCGAAGCGACAGCAAGAACGAGGAAAAGTACTTAGAACAAAGCATGAAGAACCTATCCTCCTCAGCTGGATTGGCCTCCTTATATAGTATTCTTCCTGCCCATAGTCATGTGACACAAAGTGGTCACATTTGCAAAACCAAATAATAACAAACTAGTCATGTGACCAAAGTAGTCACATGCTCAAAACCCATGACATCATAGTTAGGTCATATGCAAAACTCATAAACCAATCATAATACAATAACCAAGTCATATGACTCGACTGAGTCATATGCATGAAACCCATGGCCTCATAACGAGGTCATATGCAAAACATAAGTCATATGCGCAAGGCATACCCACAAGGCACACTCGCAAGGCACACTCGCCCTGTGCACATCTCATGACTCATATTTGAGCCATATGCGAAAGTATCACAAATCCCACACATAACAAATCATATGACTTGAATGAGTCATATGTGTGAAACAATAACATACCTGTGACTCATAACCATGTGTCACGTGAAAACCCTTTCCTCGCCAAGCCATATTCGTGACACCTGGGGAGAATTGGTGAAAATACGAGAAGAGTAATTCGCAAGTCATGTCTTCTACTAACAAACCTTTCACTGCAGAGCTATTGTTACTGAGAAAAAGGCAAAAGTGCTAGTAACAGCCAGTGCATTTCCGAAGCTAGCGGCGATTCCAAAGGCTGTTTGAATGGTAGAGTTGTTTGCCTGCAAAGTGATAGAAACAAGTTATCTGATGAGATTTCTGCATTGCACGAAATAAGGAGATATCTACCAGTTTGGACTATAGCTAGCAAGTTAGGTGACTTGAGCTGTCATTTTCTCTTCCCTCCGAAGTACATAGTAGATAAATTCCAATTTTCATTTCTTCTCACCCTTCTTAAAATTAGTCTATAAACTGCTATAAAATAAGGTCTAAAACAAGGTCAATTATTCAAATACCTTAATAGTAGCAATTTAGTTGTTAATTTTTTAACTCCAAAAGCTTTAATATTTTGTTTGTATTATCCTGAACTTTCTTCAATCCCTTCTCCACTGCTTGAACCTGCTCCTCCAAATGAATAAATCTCTCCTGATCCAAGCCCAGCAAATCACCCATAGCCGAATGTCAGATTCATTATAATGGATGTGACAATTCAGAATCACCTAGAGTCTGTTTAATTGACTCGGTTGATGTAGGGAAATTCTCTTTTGATATTGTATCTGGAGCAGATTGCTTGTAGAAGTGAGCAAGATACTGGTAGCCTGCTCAAAAATACCAGTTATCCAGTTTCCTTCCTCTGCCAATTGCGTATCCAAGTATTCACCCTGCCCTCTTATTTATCTTCTCTTGTCCTTTAGGCTCCCTACGTTTACCTCCTGCTTCACTGCCTTGCTCAAAGTGTCCGGTTTAATGGGCCCCATCCTTTCCTCTTTCTCCTCTTCCTCCTTACCATGCTTTTCTAAAGCTAGCATTGCCATTTGGAAATCTTGCTTTTGATTCAGGGTTGTAAGCATATTACTACGATGAGCCTCTGCTACCAGCTCTTCAGCTTTTTTGTTCTTTATTCCTAGACTTTCCTCTGTACTAGTATGGTTCCCACAGCCATTGTCACGAACGTGGCTTAGCGAGGAAAGGGTTTTCACGTGACACATAGTTATGAGTCACAGGTACGTTAGTATTTCACACATATGACTTATTCAGGTTATATGATTTGTTATGTGTGGGATTTTGTGATGCTTTCGCACATGGCTTAAATATGAGTCATGGGACGTGCACAGGGTGAGTGTGCCTTGTGAGTGTACCTTGCGAGTATGCCTTGCAGGTAAGCTTTACGCATATGATTTATGTTTCGCACATATGACTCGGTCGAGTCATATGATTGGTTTATTGCGTTATGATTGGTTTATGAGTTTTTCGCATATGACCTCGCTATGAGGTCATGGGGTTTGAACATGTGACCATGTTGGTCACATGATTAGTTTATTATGATTTTGTTTCGCACATGTGACCACTTTAGGTCACATGACTATGGGTGAAAGAACACTATATAAGGAGGCCGATGCGGCCAAGGAGGATAGGTTCTTCACGCTTTGTTCTAAGTATTTTTCCTACTTATTACTTTAAAACACCTTTACAATCTTTATCTTTACTGCAACGTTATTGTTACCACGAGGAGGGTTCTTCACGAAGACAAGTTAGAGAAAGCTTACGATAGGCGTTCCCGATAAAAGATAAAGGTCTTATACTATTGGTAACGTAGGCAGAGGCCTAGAGCTATCGGAAGAGAAAGAAAAAGGAGACATAAACAAGAAGTATCGTTTCCCGTCGCTAAGAACTAACTATCTAGAGAGGGATCATTACATTACAAAGTGTCACCTAGTGCGACGCCAAATGATACAAGACGGCATCCTTCAACCCAGACAGGGAAGGAGATATTGACATTGACGATCAAAATCTTAATCTAGGAGGATTCAGCGACGCCCTAGATCATGTCTTAGCAGAACCCTCAAGAGCAGCAAGCCCAGTAACCACAGAGAAAGGATCACCAGTCAATAGCTCTCCTGCTGGAACTCCACGACCTGAGAGAATGTCGGGATCCGGAGTACCTGGGCCACCGGCCCCAGCCGTTCCAGCACCAGGAACTAGCATACTTGGGATGACTGAAAATCAGTTTCAGGTATTTCTCGCAGCAACAAGAAACACAGGACAAGGCAACTTCCAACGACCAAAAGCAAAGAAGTCCGACACATATGAAGGAGCCGAAGATAAGCTACGAATATTCTTAGTGCAGTGCGAGGGATATTTTGCCATTAAGGGATACGGAGATCACCATGATGAAATTAAGATTCCATATGTGGAACCTCTACTCAGAGGACTCGCGGGACAATGGATCATGCCCTTCCAAGATAGAAGGAAGCCGAGAGAATAGGTCACATACGAGGAGTTCAAGGCAATACTCTTCGAGCAATTCGGAGATCCAAATACCAAAGAAACCGCAAGACGAAAGCTGGAAAAACTCCAATAAGGAAAACAAACATTCTCGGCATACTGGAAAGAATGCCAACTATTGGAATATGAGGCTGAATTTGATGATGCTACTCCCTATATCATCCTCCTGAGAAACTGCAGCAAGAGACTCCGAGATGCATGGGGAATCTCAGACTTGCACTATACTACAGCAGAACGATTTGCAAGATGGGCGATTGATAAGGAAAGCAAACTAAACATGGTTCGAAGCAACTCGGAAAACACTATCGCATATAGGGTGGTCCAATCATCCAGGAATGTGGATGGGACCTTCAAACCACAAGCAGCTTGTGGAGAAAGTCGAGCATTACTACTAGGCGAGCTAATGGAATTTGACAAATCAAGAGCAGGACCTTCTCTAAACATGTCTAAGGAAGAATACGCCAGAAGAATGAACGGGAAACTGTGCCTGAGATGCGAAAAAGCAGGACATCGGATATGAGAGTGCAGAAGCCAACCCGACAACGGATACCAAGAGACCAGAGCTGCTGGAAATAATCATTTTCAAAGTCAAAAAAGGAGCAACATTCGCGAAATGATCGCAGAAGATTTACCGGCGGAAAACGACAAGGGTCCCCAGTAAACGGTGGTCTGGGAGACCCAAGATGTGGACCTGGAAAACCCATCAAGATAGCGAACTACTACACAGCACTATACACACAAAGAGGAGAGGGAGATGGAGATCATGTGATGATCAAAGCGAAGAAACAATAATATATGCAATGCTCGACTCTGGAGCTACCAAAGACTTCATCAACAAAGAAATCTGCGACAAATACGGCCTCTACACCAAACAAGCAAAGAAAGCAAGACAAGTCTACCTAGCGGATGGAAAGCCAAGCGCTATAGGTCTCATAACTCATACGACGACAGTACCTATGGATATTGACAGCCATAGGGAAATGGCAACCTTCCAGGTAGCAAATCTTAAAAACCATGAGATAGTCCTAGGGATGCCATGGTTAAGAAAGCACAATCAGATGATCGATTGAAACGAGAATAAAATGACCTTTACCAGCGAACTATGTGCGACACGATGTCTCAATAGTTTACCTGTAGTTTACTTGACACCGAGACGAGAAGCGGAAGAAGAAACTTTGCATGCAAAGTTTAACGAGATACGGCAAGATAAGAGAGTCCAGATACGAAGACTGGACCAAGAGGCAAGAGTGCCTACCAAGGGTTCCAAAGGGGCAGCAGGACACGACCTGTATGCCAACGAAGAGATCAAGATACCTGTCAACGGACAAGCAATGATAAAGACAGGAATAGCCATCGGACTACCAGAAGGCACCTATGGACCGATAGCACCCCGCAGTGGTCTAGCAGTCAAACATCGACTCATGACCATGGCAGGGGTAATCGACGTCGACTATACAGGTGAAATCAAAGTGGTCCTGGTCAACCTGGCTCAAGAGGACTACCAAGTCCAAAAAGGCGATCGTATCGCACAGTTGATAATCGAAAAAATCAACAATGAGGATCTACACGAAGTAGATCAACTGGAAGGAACCACAAGAGGAGAAAAGGGATTTGAAAGCACAGACCAAAACCAGCCCGATACAACAACAAGAATTGAGATCAAACAGATCACAGAACAAGCCTTTAGGAGGTACTAGCCAAGAGGAGATACAACAGGAATTCTCAAATGGACATACGAAGACGAAAAAGTAGTCCTAGCAAAAATCAACATCAGCACAGAGCTAGCAATCCAGGATAAGAAATATCAAAGCAAAAAGGGATGGAAAGAATTGGTTCCAAAAGAATACCATCAATTCACGAACCTATTCCAAGAAGAGGAAGCTACAGGGCTACCACCTCGAAGACCAGGAATCGATCACGAAATTCAGCTGGACAAAGATGGAAAAACAGGAAAAACAAAGGAAATTCCCTACAAAAAATTATACCTACTAGGAGAAGCAGAGCTCGAAGAACTTAGGAAGTACATCGAGCAAAACTTAAAGCAAGAATGGATCAGGGACTCTTCCACATCAGGGGGATCTCCAATACTATTCATCAAGAAGAAAGACGGAAAGATGAGACTCTGCGCGGACTACAGAGCCCTCAATTCGGTTACCAAGAAGGATCGATATCCACTACCCTTGATTGGAGAAGCACTGGATAGACTATGGTCAGCAAAGTACTTCACTAAACTTGACATTAAGGACGCATACCACAACATACGCATCAAGGCAAGAGACGAATGGAAGACTACATTCACCTCAAGATACGGAATGTTCGAATACTTGGTTATGCCCTTCGGGCTAACCAATGCACCGGCTTCATTCCAGAGATGGATCAACAGGGTACTCAATAAGTACCTCGACATATGCTGCATCGTATACTTGGACGATGTACTCATATACTCGGAAAACCTATGGCAACACCAAAAGGACATTAGCATTATCATGGCCGCAATACTCGGATCAGGAATGAAGATCAAACTAACAAAATGTGAATTCCATAAAGAAGAAACGGAATACCTTGGATTTATTATCAATTGCAGTGGAGTCAAGGTCGACCCTGTCAAAACAGCAGCCATATGGGATTGGGCAAAACCAAACAACAAAACAGATGTTCAATGCTTTATGGGATTCTGCAACTTTTATCAAAGGTTCATAGAGGGATTTAGCAGGCTTGCAAAACCACTCTATAACCTAACAAAAAAAGACAAGAAATGGGAATGGGCAGAAACGGAACAAAATGCATATGATGCAATACGAACGCGTCTAACATCGGCACCCATATTGGTCCATTTCAACCCAAACCGAAGGACAATGATCGAAACGGACGCCTCAAAATATGTGTGCTCAGGCATACTATCACAACAATGCGACGATGGAAAATGAAGGCCAGTGTCTTACCGATCCAAAACAATAACACCCACAGAATGCAACTACGACGTGGCAAACAAAGAACTATTAGCGATAGTTCAAGCATTAAAAGAATAGAGGAGATACGTTTCAAACAACGACTATCCAGTCCGAGTTCTAACCGACTATAAGAACTTGGTCCCATTCATGACCACAAAAGAACTAAACGACCGACAGATAAGATGGATGGAACACCTCAGCAAATATAACTTCAAAATCGAATACCGACGAGGCAAAGAGAGTGGAAAGCCAGATGCTCTCGCAAGGATTGCAAGCGACAAACCACAAACGAAAGAAGACGAGAGAATCAAACAAAAAACACGAACGCTACTACCAAAAACCTACTTTGAGGCCATGGAGGGTATCCAATTCACAACAAAGGAGGAAAGGGAAATTGAGAACGCAAACAAGAAAGACAAAACAATTCAGGCAATAAGAGAAGCATTAAAGGAAGGAAAAAAGGAGATGAAAGAAATTGCTCTGGGTTTATGCCAATGGAAGGATGGAAATATGTGGTATGATGGAAAACAATGGATCCCGGAAGAAGAGGAGATAAGGACAGACATCATAGGACAACACCACAATATCCGAATGGCAGGACAGGGAGGAATGGCTAAAACCACAGAATTCATCACGAGGTCATTCTATTGGCCAGGAATGGGTGAAGGTATCAAACGATATGTCAAAAACTGCGACATATGCCAAAGGACGAAAACGGCTAAACACGCACCATATGGATTACTAAAATCAAACGAAGTTCCCGAACAACCATGGGACACAATTACTATGGACTTCATCATGGACCTACCGGCATCGGAAAATTGTGACAGCATTCTGATCGTGGTGGATCATCTGACCAAAATGAGTCATTTCATTCCGGTTAGAAAAGATATCAACACGAGGGATTTTATACAAACCTTCTTCAGAGAGGTCTTCCGACTTCATGGCCTACCCAAGAATATCATCACCGATCAAGGAACACTATTCACATCGGGACTATGGAAAAAGGTAACCGGAGAAATGGGAATACAAAACAGAATAAGCACAGCGTTCCACCCACAAACAGATAGACAAATGGAACGGTAAATGCGATACTCGAACAATCTTTAAGGGCTTATGTCAATTATCAACAAGATGATTGGTACAAGCTGTTATCAATGGCCGAATTTGCATACAACAATGGAAAGCAAGAAACGATCGGCACAACACCATTCTTCGCGAATTACGGACAACATCCACAAAGTCAGACCACATATCATACGATTAATGATGTGATACTGGAGAAAACAGATATGGGAAAACTACACGAAACTTTACAATACAAGATGAGTCAAGTACAACAACGGCAAAAAGAACAATACGATAAGCACTGAAGACCGGATCCGAACATACAACCGGGAGATATGGTATGGCTAATACCACACAATATCCGTACGACACGACCATCAAAGAAATTGGACTACAAGAAAATCGGACCCTTCAGGATATTGGAAAAAGTGGGCAGCCGAGCTTATAAACTCGACCTTCCCCCCACAATGCGAATACACAATACATTCCACATCTCACTCCTCGAATTACATAACGACAAGAAGTTTCCTACATAAACACTTATTCCTCCCCCTCCAATCGAACTCGATGGAGAACCAGAATACAAGCTCGACAACATAGTCAATTCCCGCTTCTTCCATGGTCACCTCCAATACTAAGCCAAGTGGACAGGATATTCTCCTGAATACGATAAAACTTGGTACATCGCACACAACTTCAAAAACACACAGGATGCCATCTCAACCTTCCACCAGCGATACCCAGGCAAGCCCGGCCCAGGTGACGATCACGTTCAACCAAGACAAAGGCAAGGGAGAGACTCCCACGCCGTTGTAGCAACACGAGGGCTGGGACAATAGCCCCCGCCAAACCATACCTACCAGCCCCGAATACTCATTCGTGGGGCCAACCGACGAAGAACTTAAGGAAAGGGAAAAACAAGCACAGCATAATGCCATGTCATGGACGGTATGCTATGATGACGGTTGTTAAACACATTTAGGCGACAAAGAAGGCTCGGGATAGTTCCCGAGAGAATGTCGAAAGCGTGGCCCACGCCCAGACCACGTCCTGAAGCATTGGCAACAATGCTTCAGAAAGGGGTGCAGGATGCACAGGGCACAGAAAATATCTGCGGGATTCTACCCGCAGAAGAATGGAAGCAGAAAAGAGTTGGAAGGAGAGGATGCCAGAAAGGCATGGGCTACGAAGAGGCAGTCCAAGGAGGGAGGAGCTCAAAACTCCTCAGCAGACACAGAACCAGATGTCAGGAGCCTACACAGGCAAATCTGGGGACTCCGAGAACAACTGGGCCAAGCCGAGGCCACAATCTTGGCAAACGACCAGACGATCGCGGAGCTTAGACAGCTGAACGACAATCAGCGGTACATGATCGAGATGGCAAATCTGACTTTGGAATCGGTAAGGGTCAGATGGAGGACAGCAGATAAAAAGTTCCACAAGCTGAGAAGGACCATGTGCTCAGCAGGACGGAAACTATTGAAACTGTGAGAAAAAGCCTGATGGGACTCAGGCTTAGGAGGAGGGGAGCTAATATCACGAACGTGGCTTAGCGAGGAAAGGGTTTTCACGTGACACATAGTTATGAGTTACAGGTATATTATTGTTTCACACATATGACTCATTCGGGTCATATGATTTGTTATGTGTGGAATTTGTGATGCTTTCGCACATGGCTCAAATATGAGTCATGGGATGTGTACAGGGCGAGTGTGCCTTGCGAGTGTACCTTGCGAGTATGCCTTGCGGGTAAGCTTTACGCATATGATTTATGTTTCGCACATATGACTCGGTCGAGTCATATGATTGGTTTATTGCGTTATGATTGGTTTATGAGTTTTTCGCACATGACCTTGCTATGAGGTCATGGGGTTTGAACATGTGACCATGTTGGTCACATGATTAGTTTGTTATGATTTTGTTTCGCACATGTGACCACTTTAGGTCACATGACTATGGGCGGAAGAACACTATATAAGGAGGCCGATGCGGCTGAGGAGGATTGGTTCTTCACGCTTTGTTCTAAGTATTTTTCCTACTTATTACTTTAAAACACCTTTACAATCTTTATCTTTACTGCAACGTTATTGTTACCACGAGGAGGGTTCTTCACGAAGACAAGTTAGAGAAAGCTTACGATAGGCGTTCCCGATAGAAGACAAAGGTCTTATACTATTGGTAACATAGGCAGAGGCCTAGAGCTATCTGAAGAGAAAGAAAAAGGAGACATAAACAAGAAGTATCGTTTCCCGTCGCTAAAAACTAACTATCTAGAGAGGGATCATTACAGCCATCTCTACATTATATTTATTTTTATTTTAGCTTGCTTTTACTACTTTGAATTAATAAAATCAATAGTAAAAAATAAAGAGAGGAAAACAGTTTATCATTCTACTATTCAAAAGACAAATTTTTTTACTTACACTTTCAACTCTTAACTTCCATAACTCCATTACTTGTTCATACTCTCCATTTGTCTGCACGGTACCGATTTCCTTCCTTTCTCTCTCTATCTTCTTAGTATATTCGGTAAGCATACAGCTCATAGTAATGCGGGAGTTGCTTGCTGGGCAGCCTAAAGAGGTGCTAAACAGTCCTTGTCTTTTTGACCAAAATTGTTCTTGTCCTGAAGATAACAAGTATTCTCCACCATGGAGAACACATAAATGCACATATACTAGCTTCTCCCTACTTGTCAGCCAGTGTCAAAGGTTGGCTTGTTCGGCGGCTTGAACAGGAGTAATTTCTTCGACTTCCGAAGTCCCAGATATGCAGCCAGCTTGTTGTTCCAGTTCACTATCCATAACAGAGATGGGTAGTAGGACTTATTGCGAACTAAGACAGAGTGGTCAATTGTGAATAATCTTATGTTCATGGATATAGGAAAGAGTTGGTATGTTGGCAGGAACAACTATGACCGATGCAAAATCTTTTTTCTTTTACATAAACAATGATGTCAACAAACTTTGTTTGCACTGTTTAAACTACAAACTATTCATAATACTGTGCAAATCTGAGCCACTTCGTGCTTTACCATAGATGGAAAGGCTAGTGCGGTTGCTGTGGTGATAAGAAAAGTACGAGGGGGTGGAGAAAAGTGATCGGAAAACCGCTAATTTGACCAACTGTTGCCACAGATGGCCAGAGAGCAGCCAATCAGGTTTCAAATATAATGTGAGGAAAAAAGTGATTGGAAAGCAGAAGATCTTCCCATTCTAGTATGATGTAGCCATACCACCTGCTGCAATCACAGCTTCAAGGCGTTCTGGCTTACTACAAATTAAGTCATCCAACCGGTCAACCCTAATAGAATCTCAAACAGCCTTCACTGCTGTAATTAAAACCTCTATGTCTTTGATTCTCCCAAAGGTCTCTCCTAACTCAGTCTCCAAATCATCCCATAGTGCCTCGATGAGATTTAAATCCGGGGATTGTGGAGGCCACGCGAGTTGCTCAACATTGTTGATTTGACGGCAATGCTTCAAAAACTTCTGATGTCCTGGGGCACCATCTTCGACAACCTATTTTGTTACTATTAGTAATTAATAAAATCTTATTTAAATGTGTGCTCATATAATATTACCTGTGTCCAACCATATCATTCACAAGTTTGATGCCAAAATGGGATAAGAATAGGATCAAGGATGTGAGTAACATAATACCTAGAGTCAACCTTGGTTTTTGGAGGAATAGTATGTAAAATGGTCTTCATTTTACCACAAAATCCACCCCAAACCATTACGCCTTCCTTTCCTGACTCCCAGGTTTCATCGACGCAATCGGCATGAAACTCTTCGTCTGGCCTACGTAAAACCCAGGGCCAATGCCCAAAGCCCGCAGTTGTAAAGGTAGACTCATCTGTCCATACCATTCGTAGCCAATCGTCATATGTCCAATGGAGTCGTTCCTGACACCATTGGACGCGAAGAGGTTTATTCTTTTCACGAACACCAAATCTAATATTATAATTAATTTATACAATTAGCTCTAATTTCTATAGATTTAAATATATAAAAAAACAACTACTGAAATAAAACAATTTGAAGTAAGATTAAAAGAATATACTTTTTTCGTGGATACCGCTTATGGTATCCCATTGATGCACACACATTACGAAGTGTGCAAACAGAGCAGCTATATCCAAGTGCTTCCAAAATATCCTCCCATAGTAGGCGACGAGTTTGCTTATCAGTTGTGATGAAGTGTTGCAGTCGTTCTTTTTCTGCTTCATCAAAAATGGGTGGTCGGCCGGTATGATATTTGTTTGTTGGTGTGTTATCGGCTTTCGAATGAGTGTAAATATCATGCGCTTCGTCACGAAGGGTAATAATACGAAGTCACTCATCTCAGGTTGTTTCTCGACGTTTTGAATCACCAGGAAAGTGCTCGTTCCGCGTTCCCTTTAAATGCATTGTAAGATGTGAAGGATATTCTGAATGGTGTTTTGGTGGTTGCACGGTATTGACTACAGACCTGTTTATATTGGATGACCTCACTCCCAAGATTGGGTTTGGGTTACTGAAACTTGATTTCTGACTTTCACAAGATCCACCAATCATATCCGTTCTGATCACTTACCCTTACACCCTCGTACAGTAGTGAACCGACTTAGCAAAACCTCCCTAATTGGCATCATGTTGACAGCTTTAACAACTGGAGTAACATACAAAAACTAGGAGCTGCAGACTACCGGTACCGGTACCTCCGTAGATCAAAGACTTGGTTTGGATTTCTTCGCCGGATCATTGATTGGAGGAGTTCCCGTAGGAATTTGGAAAAATCTGTAGGTTCCAGCAAAAACCTGAATCACAGGCTGTTCTCGTGTGATACCTGAATATAATAAGAAGAAACAGATTACAAATTTCCAGATTGTGATGATTGCAGCAAAATGAAATTATGCATAAAAGAGCTAGTAAATACAAGTAGGATATCACTTTTCATAGGATTCCATCCGGTAGCAGCTTGTCAGTTCTCTATTCTGTGCATTGGGAACCCGAACCGAATGTGTTGAGAGAATTGTGGCCTTTAGGCTGCTCGACAAATTGCATGCGAGCGAGTTTCTTCGTAGATTTCAGCGTGAAAACAAGCCAAGACCACCACCCCTAAACCTCTCCCAGATCCCTACGAGAAGTCGTCCATTGACTGGGAGTCTGGGACAAATAACGGGCGGATCAGCCCAATGCCAAGAAGGGACGGAGGTTGCCCCGAAGCGTTGATGCAAAGAATTGCGACTGCACATTCCTGTTCATTAAATTTTAGGTGTTCGGTTGGTCGCAGTTAGGCAAATGAAGGGGCGGCGGGATTTGAATCCGCCCCTTCTCTCCCTCTCTCCCTCTCTCCCTCTCTCCATCTCCACTGTGATGATGACCGGTTCTCGGGTCATACTCGTTGTCTACTCGAGTACCGTAACTTTAATCAATTACTGTGCTCGAACACTTGTAAGGCGCGCCCGTTTCTCATGTCGCTGGACGCATGCTTCTTACGGTGAGAGCACCACCGCGGATTATGATAGGGACTATTCGAGCACCGTACTCGAGGACGGTACTCGTCTGGGTGCTCACAAGAATAAAAACACCCTATCAAACGGACTAATTTTTTTTCTTTTTTTGTGTTCTTTTCCTTTCTTTTTTTTCTTTCTTTCTTTTTTTTTTGCGTGGGGAAACTGGTCTCTCCCACACAACATTGCTCCCACATAGCTCAGGTAGGCGACATCAAATGTGATTGTCAGTTTTTCCCCATGTACCGTATCCTACTTGTATCATTGGGGGGGGGCTGGATGTGCTGTTGGTGTGGAATCATGTTCCAGATCAAGTCGCTCAATACCGGTAGATTCGGCGGCTCGCATCATACAAGTTACCGGTATCGCACGGTGCAGCGCGAGCACGGCTGGTATCATACCGTTAGAGTATCATACAGGTACTTGGTGTTGTGCCCTGCCGGTACCTTGATTTGCTGCAATTGTGGTTTGGGTGTCGTGAATTGTGCTGGACGCTAACTCGTTATTCATTGGCGATAAATTTAAAGATGATGAGCTTCTGAATCTCATCCTTACTCGTACGAGTACTTGTGTGAGATCGAGAGGATGATGGCTCCGATCCGACTCGAAACACTCGCACCCCAGGTGGGTAAGCTTTCTAAACCGGAGCGCAGCCATGTGGATAGGCGGTACGAGTAGACTATGGATCAACGATATCATGGCAGAAACATGGCACAACAATTGATCTCCACCAGTATTGTGCAATTCACTTCGTCCAATCTACGTCACTCGCCGCCGTTGAGCGCCAAACGCCCCTTGAACCGTTTAGTCCATTCAACCCCTTCCTACAAGTACGAGTACGAGTACAATATCGTACTCGAGTATTTCACCATGATGGGGTATTGGAAGTGCTGGCGGAAACCCTCCATCGCCTTACTCGTACCCTATAATAAGATCATGTATGATATTACTCGTAGTAGCATCTTGATTGTCCATTGCAGCTATCGTACGATACACCCATTCCCGGCTCTCGGTGCATGCAGTCGTTCGTTCATTTGCAGAACCTGGATAAGTTACTATCTATCTCCTTCGCCTTACATGGGAGTTCTAAGAGCTGCTGAATCTTGCCTCGTACCCTACCCGTACAGTATCTCCTCCCCCACACCCCTCCCCTCCAGTGGTTAGCTTTGTTTATGCCCATAATCCTGTTCTACCGGTACTTGTATAATACCGGTATATCTCTCTTCCTCTCTCTCTTCCACCCTCTCTCTCCCTCTCTCACCCCCCCCCCCTCTTTAATTTTCCGTGTGTATCACACCGGTAACCTTCCGTCACATTGTTCTCCCAGCATCACAAACTTCGTGAACCATTCTCTAGTCTTTGGTCCATCCCCATCTCCATCCCCATCCCATCTCCGTCCTAATTCCTTACATCCTTCTACCCGCCCTTCCATCTTACCTTATCTGTTACAGGTGCCGCTCTCGGCGGCGGTAATCGGACTCGTCGAATTTTTTTCATTTCCCACCACCATCTCCCCTTTTCTGCAACCTAACATCGCCTACACAGCCTCCTCGCCCCGCTCACAAAATCTTTCCTTTCTTTTCTTTTCTTTCCCTACTTGCTGTTGACTGCAGAAATTACCACTTCCAGTCCTCTGGTTTGAACTGATTACTGTACTAGTACCAACAACCCACTCGCATCACAAGGTCACATCCGGACAGCCCCTCCCTCCCCCTTTGATCGTTGTGTCTTGTGGTCAACAGGGTTCTTGGTACTCGTAGGATCCAAGCCTCGCATCGGTAACATCCTATCCTTTGGGGCTGCGACCTTTTTTCCACCTTTTTTCCTAACAATTCGCCCTAGATCTTGGCCCGGCGAATAGACCTTTTGACTGGAATAACGCTCGAGTGTTCGGAGTGTCCAGGACTTGTTCCCTTTCGGAGAAGTAAAGTAGACCTTTAGTTGTATCAAGGAAATCTGCACCCATGTGTAAGTGTCGCATTTTCGTCCCCCGTACGGTGTTTCGTTGCATTTAACAGCCTCCCTCTCCCATCCACACTCCGCCCTCCCCCCGCCACTAACCTATCGCTCACCTATAAGTTGATGGTTCCCTCTTGCATTCCCCCCCCCCAAAACCTTTGCCATATTTGGACCCACTACTCGATGATCCCACTTGCAGTTGTCGCGCCCATTTTTACTACTGTATCTTCAACCTTATTTCTTTGTTCTCGGATACCCGCACCCTTACTTTCCGAACAGCGAGCGTAAAAGATTCAAACTGAAGGATATTCGGCTAACAAAGACCGGCCTGGTGCCGTATCGGCGCCATCGCTGGAACCTTTGGACAGGGTTATTAAAAAGACGCTTCTCTTTAATTGCACGCGGTATTCGGGAGCGGATGCCTCCATTTGGAGATATTGAAGAAGGCCGTCCTTCTAGACAAAACTCAGAGCGAGGTCCTCTCCTAGATGGACCGAATGGAAATGGCTATGCCGCTGGCTATGGTGATGCAAATGGCCGTATAGCGCCACGGAGCCAGGGGCCTAGGAGGGGCGGGTTTGGTTCGCATGTATGCTCCAAAACGAAGGCCATTCTGCTCAGCAACTACGTGAACACCCTTCTCATCTTCGTGCCCCTCGGCATCGTGGCGGGCGCCATGAAATGGAACTCAACTGCGATTTTCGTCATGAACTTCTTGGCCATTATTCCTCTCGCGGCCTTGCTGAGCTTTGCTACTGAGGAGCTAGCCCTCATGGTGGGGGAAACTCTGGGCGGGCTGTTGAATGCGACATTTGGAAATGCGGTAGAATTGATTGTTAGTATTGTCGCACTTACAAAGGGGGAAATCAGAATTGTGCAGGCCAGCATGTTGGGTAGCATTTTATCCAATATCCTTTTGGTGGGTTTGCGTATCCCTTTTTTTGCTATTCGTTGGGTTCTGACTGCGCATATTTTTCATTTCGCTCAGGTCTTGGGAATGTGTTTCTTTTTCGGGGGTCTCAAGCACAAGGAACAGAATTTTAACACCACTGTTGCGTCCACCATGTCATCACTTATGGCGGTCGCATCATCGTCCTTGATCATTCCTGCAGCGCTCTATTCGACGCTCGCTGCGCCCAAGGAGGCATCATTTAAACTTATCCTTGACTTGTCCCGTGGCACCTCTGTGGTCCTGTTGATCCTCTACGTTCTTTACCTAGTTTTCCAACTCGACACTCACGCCTATCTCTTCGACGCTCAGCACGAATCCGGCGAGAGCGACGACGACGAGCCGCAGGGGCAGCAGACGGCGCTGCTATCGGGCGTTGAATCAGGAGTCGTTTTGGTGGTGGTGACTGTTATGGTAGCGGTTTGTGCGGAATACTTGGTTGGCTCTATAGACGAGATAGTTGCCAGCTCAGGCATCAGCAAGACTTTTATTGGGCTGATTCTCATTCCAATCGTGGGCAATGCTGCCGAGCACGTTACAGCAGTCGTGGTGGCTATGAAAAACAAGGTTTGTGCGACGTTTTCACTAATTACCCCATTTAAATGATAAAAATTTCCGCGTTTGCTCGTTTCTTCGCCCCATTTGTCACTTCCCCTTCCTGCCCTTACAGGGACCCTCTTATAATCTTTCCACACAATCATGCACCCCACACGCGCGCGCGCCCCACAATTTTTTCTACATTTCAGCCGCAGCGGGCTACTGCTGCCTACGGGTGATGCTATCTCGGTACCACGCGACGTCCCCCGCCTCTGTCGGGCGAAGCATGAGGAATATTGTCAGGACCTGATACGTTCTACTGGACAAGAGGGGGCACGGGCTAACTAGCGCTTGTTTGTGCACAGATGGATCTAGCCATTGGCGTTGCTATCGGCAGCAGCATGCAAATCGCCTTGCTGGTCACCCCGTTTTTAGTCATCCTTGGGTGGATTATCGGGCAGCCCATGAGCCTGTACTTCCAGACTTTTGAGACAGTAGTGTTCTTTGTGAGCGTGCTCATAACAAACTATCTCATCCAAGACGGTAAAAGCAATTACCTAGAGGGGGCTATGCTATTAGGGATGTGAGTAACGAATGCCTCTTTTGTCCCCTTTGTTGAGCTCGGGCTGATGAGTACTATAGATATACCATCATCGCCATCAGCTTCTTCGTATACCCGGATTCAGCCGGTTCACTGGGCGGCGTGCCCGGACAGTCATGATTTCGAGAGAGAGAAAAAACCCTGCGATACTCTTACTCCTACCTACTTGCAACAAATTTTTTTAAAAAAGGGCAGAAGGTCGTTATCCACCCCGCCCTGTCATGACGGCAAGGTCTGAAATAAAAGGAAAAAGAACACTGGAAACTTGACAAAAAAAAGTGAAAAAATAAAAGAAATACGACTTCATCCGCCTAACCAGCTGAAGAGGTGGAGCTTGCGAAAACAAGAAACAACAATATTATTATTCATTTCTTCCCCTTCCTCTAAAGTCGGTTGAATAATTGGAACACAAGCGGTCCGCCCATCCACTTGGCTCTGTCTGGCGGAAGATGTCCTTAAAGAGCAATTACTGTTTATACATACTATGCCTAGTCGTTTATTTATTCCCTTGCGTTCTTGCATATCTCCCCTGTCGCCCTCCCCTCAACTCCACATCAAATGTTTGAAAAAGCCCCTTTGTTCCTTTATTCACTTCTTGTAAACTGTATTAACAATTCTCTTTCTCTTTCCTTTCCTTTTTTTGGAATTTTTTTTTTTTGGAATTTTTTGTTTCCCTGGGATCGTTTGTGCGGAGTTGGTCAGTTTAGTTTTTATAATCTAGTCTGCGAGTAGTTGTTTAATATGATACGCATCATAACCCTCGTAAATGAGAAGAAAAACAGGTGACTTGCTATGCGGGCGGGAAAGGTGTGGGCGTGGCCACGGCGTGGCATCGGTATCCTGGTTTCCCATATCACGCTGTAGCCTTGGTCATACGATGCGGTGAAGGGTGTGCAGTTACTCGAGTATTGTCGGTAGGTGTGAGTGTGTTAGTGTGGGAAGTGTACTGTACTGTACTCGAGTATGATACAAGTACGAGTACAGTAGCTTTCGTCTTGGAGGCTCTGTTGACGCACGGTGATTGGGGTGGCCCGGTGTTAACTTATTTATGGGTTCTTGTGATTGATAAGGGACAAGGCGTGGATAGAGGTTGTGATACTCGTAGAAGCACAAGGTACGATGATATCACGATCTGCCTAGCCTTGTATCGCAGGTTATCATATTATCATACCTATGAGTACTTTGTAGTGTGGGTGATACCGGTAGTTCTCTTTTTAAAAGTGCGGAAGCGAGAAAATGAGGATGAGAGTACTGTAAATTATGTAGACTATGACCTAACCCAGGTGCACGGTGGTGCACCGGTATGATACAGGTGCCATATTGGTCCAGCCACCACATCCGCGATGCAATCACAACCACTGCGAGTGACCCGCAGCAGGACAAACTTCTCCCGATTTCAACAATAATCCCCGGTACAGCCTGCGGGACACAATGCCACCAAACATAATACTCCCCACCACCGCCGCCACCACCGCCCTACGAACCTTGCGCACGAGCACGAGCACACATATCCGCGCACTCTCCTCCCCCCACGAACAGAGGTCTAGCCTCGCAGCCCTCCTTGCAAAATACACTGAGCATCCAACGGGCTCCACCTACCGCTGGGAGACCCCGACACCAAGCAGCGCTCAACTCGGCACCGCAGTGAAATTCTTCACCCGCCGCCAGCCACGGCACATGTGGTCGGCCTCCAAGTTCAAGGAGATATGCTTCGGCACAGCGCCCGAAGTGGCCTTCCTGGGTCGCAGCAACGTGGGCAAGTCCTCGCTGCTGAATGCCCTCCTGGACAAGCCGCTAGCGCACACGTCCTCCAAGCCGGGCCGTACGAGGCTGCTAAACGCATACTCCATCGCCAACGGGCGCGGCGTGCTGCTGGACATGCCGGGCTACGGTCACAACTCTCGCGATGAGTGGGGCGTGCAGGTGATGAAGTACCTGCAGCGGCGGCGGGAACTTCGCAGGGCCTTCCTTCTCGTCGACGCGGAGCACGGCTTCAAGGGCTTCGATCGGCTGATGGTGCGGACGTTTGCGGAGCACGGTGTCGCCTTCCAGGTCGTGCTCTCCAAGGTCGATAGGCTGCGCCCGGAGGAATTGGTCGGGAGGTTGGTCCAGGCACGTGCAGTGCTGGAGGGGGATGATCGGGAGGGGGAGGACCGGCGCGCCGCGAAAGTGAGTTGTGGCCTTGGCGAGATTATCGGCACGGCCGCGAGTCCCGCTAAGAAGAGGAACAAACGCGTTGGGATCAATGAGCTCAGATGGAGCATCATGGTTGCTATGGGGCTGGACGACGATGCTGGCGTGGAATCGAGCTTCCGCGAACCCGTCATGGTTGCCGGGAGGGAGGAGACGGGATTGGATGATGTTGGGAAGATTTCCCATAGCGAATTGGATTTGGGGGATGATGGTGAGGATGGCGATGGCGGTGGTCCCGTTTATCAAAATTAGAAGACTAAACCCCCTTCCCCCCTCCCTTTCCCCCCAGACTGAAGAGCCAATATGGAATAGCCTTGTCTCATCACGATATCTCACTCGGTTCGCGGTGCCGGTCCTGGGACATGATTGATGTGATAGGCCGTAGATCGCACCAAAATTGAGGCTTTTGGAGTTGCTAATTCCACGCCATGCTTAAATCGAATGTAAAATAGAGGGTTTTCAGTGCTCGCCCGGAGAGAGCCCGATTAAAATTCACCCCGATGGTAATGATACGGCACTGTCCCGCAGGTAGAACCACGTGCGATACCGCAAACAACAATCCATATTACAATATGGACGTACAGTATCAGACCCCGTAACTTAAACCCCATGGCGGCAGCTATAGTACCGTACCCGCTGTAATAGGCTTACTGGTATGGAAGATGGTAGGATACATCTATCTTTACCAATTTTTCTTCTTTTTCCCTTTTGTGAATCCATTGTGATGGTGGCTTCTTGATTACGTGTTGTTGTTGCTGTGATGGGTTTTTGTTGCGGCATCGCTTCCTTCTCCACCACCACCTTGTCGGAAGACCGCGCAAATGGATGAGCATTGTATATATCATGGGTATTATTTTCCCTCCGCACGCGCTACTGCTGATAGAATATTATCGTACCGCCGTGACGTATCTAAGCTGGATAGTGTGGACAAGAAGGCAATATCTTAGCGCCCATGGGGGAAAAGGAGTTATTATAGCGAAGATAATAATGCTTCAAACTAACTAACTTACTCATCTGGTTTCTACGGATCTGGGGGGGGGGGGGGGGACGAAGTTGTAGAAGTATCTTACCGCGGTGTACTTTTCAACTATGATAATATTATCTAGGTTCTGGAAACAGGTTGGATGAAGTGTGCCTGCGAGTGATTATTCGTGAATCGCGGGTTGGATCTCACCTACCCAAGATGGCGGGGTACACACGTATCATGCTCGTTACCATATCGCACAGGGGGGGTGTTGTTGGTTGTGCTGTGGGGATATACATCTATAGTATTCTATGTTACTTTTGGAGTGTGTTTGGAGGGGGTGGGAGTGGGCGTTTCTGCGGAGAAAAAGAGATGGATAGAAATCACTACTCGGGTTGTGATATGACAACTGGTTTTTTATGAATAACGTTACTAGTGTCGTTGTGGTGTTTTTGGAAATGTTCGGGCTTTGTTTGGATATGTGGTATCAGGGTCATTTCAGGAATTCCTCCCTGAACTTGTATAGTTATAATACTTTACGGGAAGCTTTAGTGACAAGCCGACCATCATTTCGTCTACAGTACGCCACAGT